>NW_004444006.1:6076143-6077833 GCF_000243295.1 Trichechus manatus latirostris | reverse complement strand
ACATCCTTCTCCAGCTCTGTCCAGAACCCTCTGTTGTGATCCTGGTCAGAGCAGTCAGCGGTGGTAGCCGGACACCATCTAGCTGTACTGGACTCAGTCCGGTAGAGGTCTTTTTACCAAGATTTTAAACTTTCATTCAAAAAATTCACTTTAACCTTTTTCTGCCATGAGACAATAAAGTGAGCTGATGTTCTGTAACCCCAGTGGAATGCTTATGGTTAGAAAAAACTTCCAGCCAAGTAGCTGGAAAGAAAGCTCAGCCTGCCCAAGAATCAGGTCAACATGAATACTTTAAGGTAGAGATAAGTTCTGGAAGCATCAAGAAGACAAAATGAATACTGCCCAGAGGGGCAAAATAAGACAAGGAAGACATTGCTTTTGTTCTTATCTTTTCTCACCACCGGTGCCTCTTCTCAAATTACTTAACCTCACTGAGGTTGTTGTCTGTGCCTATATGTAAAATAAGGATTACCACCACTTCAGGTGTAGGGATTATGTGAGCACTTAGCACAGTGCCTGGAACAGAGTAGGAATGCAGTAGATGATAGTTATATTTAGAACATAGTTTGAGGTCTTTATCATAGCATTTGCTTTATTTAGTCAAGAATAAATGAATTAGACATGTTGAATAGTTTTTACAAAATTCTTTCAACCCCCTGCTTAAAATTAATTTAAGTTCATGGATGAAAGGAACCTTAGAGGTCATCTAAGGTTTTTCATTTAAATGTGTAATAATTTTGATCTAGTAGAAATTTGATCTTTTATAGTAATCAGCTCAGACAAATTATTTTGCTGAGGTACGTACACTGTAACTAAGCTATTCAGAAAAAGTACTTCTTGCTAGGGCCTAACAGCTAACATAGTTTAAGTGTTACAGAGAACTTACTATAGGAGGTCTCTTTAGGCAAAATTAAATCAATTATTGAAGAGGCCACGTACAGTTTGGTTAGATGTTATGGCAGAGACATACCTATATGACTATAATCTCACTCCATTTCTGCAAGACAGGAAGGAAAGGCCCTTGCAGAAGGGTTAGAGAGAGGAAATACTGCCTTCTTGTCTCTCAGTTTACACTACTCAGTTCTTCTGCTGGGAGTCAAGTATGAGAAGAAACTAAGATGGCAAAGGTAGACCACCATTGTCAAAGAAGCTATGAAGACCTGAAATCAGAGCAAAATCACACAGCCATTTGAGTTGTGATTGAACATCAAATAACATGGGGAGTGGAAAACATACCCTGGATTTTTCTTTTCCTAAGTTATAACAGAAGGGATAAAAAAAATAAGGAGGAACACAAGCAACAAAAGAAAAATAGATAAATAGGATTTTATCAAAATTAAAAACTTCTGTGCTGCAAGTGAAAGTGAAAAGACTCCCCGGAGAACAGGAGAAAATATTTGCAAATTGTATATTTTATAAGGGGCTTGAATCCAGAATATATAAAGAATCCAACAATAAAAAGACGGATAGTTTGGCAGTTCCTCAAGAAGTTAGACATAAAATTATCATTAAAAAAAAAAAAAAACCCAAAACCCAAACTGGTTGCTTTCAAGTGGATTCCGACTCATAGCGACCCTATAGGACAGAGTAGAACTGCCTCATAGGGTTTCCAAGGAGCGACTGGTGGATTTGAACTGCCAACCTTTTGGTTAGCAGCTGAGCTCTTAACCACTCTGCCACGAGGGTTCCA
>NW_004444006.1:6057701-6076043 GCF_000243295.1 Trichechus manatus latirostris | reverse complement strand
CAATGTTCAGTGCAGCATTATTCACAATAGCCAAAAGGTGGAAACAACTCAAATGCCATCAACAGATGAATGGCTAAACAAAATGTGGTACATGCATACAGTGGAAAATTATTCATCCATAAAGAGAAAATGAAGTTCTGATACATGCTATGAAATGGATGAACCTTGATAAATTATGCTGGTGAAATACCCTAGACACAAAAGAACAGATGTTGCATGATCCCACTTATACGAAATATCTAGAATAGACTGATGCATAGACAGAAAGTAGATTAGTGGTTATCAGGGGTTAGGGGAGGGGAGAATGGAAAGTTATTGCTTAATGGGTACAGAGTAAAAATTTTTAGAAATAGTGATCATAGGTGTAAAACCTTGTGAATATAATTAATGCTACTGAACTGTGCACTTAAAATGTAAATCAAAACCTCAATAAGATTCCACTTCACACCCACTAAACCAAAACCAAAACCAAAACCAAAAAAGCCATTGCCGTTGAGTCGATTCCAACTCATGGCAATTGCATGTGTTACAGAGTAGAACTGTGCTCCATAGGGTTTTCTTGGCTGTAATTTTTATGGAAGCAGATCATAAGGACTTTCTTCTGCGGGCTGCTGGGTTGGATTTGAACCACCAACCTTTAGGTTAGCAGCTGACCGCAAACTGCTTGTGCCACTCAGGGATCTTCACACACACTAAGATGGCTATAATCAATAAGACATACAATAGCAAGCGTTGATGAGGATGTGTTATATAATTATAAAGCTACTTTTAAAAAAGAAAATAATGAGGACTGTAACAGTCAATAATTAGTGATGTCACAACCTACTACTAAGGTAGTTTGGAATTTTGCTGTGTGTATGATATTTAATATAATATTTATATTGCTATGTTTAGCTATTTGAATGAAATGTTCGATTTTAATTTTCAAAAAAGATAAAAGCGAGCTAATATTATTTCTCAAATAAAATACATCTGTGTCTGAAGGCTGGCATTTTTTACTATACTGACAAAAGCCAAAGTACCTTGTGGCCATATCCTCAAACTGCAAGGGAAGCTAATAGGAAATTAATGTTCCTGTGAATGTTGGAACTGCAAATGTAATCACATCCGAGGAACCTCAGATTTATATGATGTTTAATTTACAAAGTACTTTCTGATATATTTCTGACCTATTGATCCTACAATACCCTTGTCCAAGAAGTTGAACAGAAGTTTGACTCACTTAAGTCCCACAGCTAGTTAGTGGCTGAACTAAATCTGAATTCTAGACCTGTTTTCAACCTAATACTTTCTCTAATCACCATTCTGCTCAATAAATAAGGTCATGTAAGTACACCATAAACAGGACACATTTTTTATATAATAAAAGCAAACTAAAATGTGAAAAAATATATTAATTTTTCACATTAATATATAAAACTTTCAAGCTGTCCTTTTGTATTTCTAGCTCCAATTTATCTTTTTGTGATCTCTGAACAAGTTCACTATGTCATGTGTATTCATGGCTTTTTTAAAATTGTTGTAAAATATATATAACACAACACTTGCCAATTCAACATTGCACTTATGGCTTTTAAACAAAGACATGAATAACATAAGATAAACCTAGGGAGAGTTTTGGGAAAACGGGTTCTAAGTAATAATTCTGTTAATAAGTATTTTCTGAACATGTATCTTATATTACTTTGGAATTAGACCTAGATATAGTCTCTTACCTCAAGGAACTACCTATCTAATGAAAGGAGGAGGCAGGGTAAATAAATATGAGACAGAAACAGACAAATAAATTGGAATAGAGGTATACAGAGGGTTAGATCAGAAGAAAAATAATAATGGACTCAAGAGTAGAGAGGGTTGACTGCAGAAAACTTCCTGGAGCAGGGATAGCTTTGAACAATCATCTAAAAAGAAGAGTTTCAGAAAAGCCTTGGTTGGAATGCCTAGTTCAAACTAGCCATTTCCATATAGAAGGGAGAGGAAAGAGAGCCTAATTAGAATAGCAGTAAGAGGGCAGTTTGTATTTATTTTTCTCTTGCAGGTCTCAGCTGGTGCAGGGAAAGGGATCATATAGAATATGATTTAAAAATTCACTGGTATGCTTCCTAAGCATATGCTGTTGAATGAAGAATACATTTCGGTGAATGGGGCTTGGGGGGTGGGGGGAGGACGAAGTGTTTGGTGTCTGTTCCAAGAAATGCATCCAAAATCTTTAAACTTATCCATCAATAATGTGAACAAAGTAAAATAGCTTCTATAATCTCCATAGCACTTAGCCTGAGGCTTGTGGGAAAAGATAAGCTACTCCTCTTTTATATAGGCAATTTGGCAAGAAAATTTTCAAAATCTAGCACATAATCCAAATCTGACCTTTGGATTCTTTTTTTCCCTTTACAGCTATTTCCATTAAACCACTTCCTTAGAATAGAGAGAAACCTATGACTAAAGAGAAATGGATGCATCTTGTTTTCTCCAGATCATTACACTTCCATCAGAAGCCTGCTTCAGACCCACTGGGAGAAACGATCAGGTACTTTGTTGGAGATCAATACACTGAAACAGTGATTCTTATTTCTGCTTTTACAATATCCCATTGGGTCTCTGATTTTTTTTTCCAAAGGGTATTAGGAAATTTTTGAAACATTAATTTCAGTTCACGTTAGCTTTTAGTATAAATATATGCCAAATGGCATTTTTCTTGCGGGGGAGTCAGGGAGAGACTTAGCCAGGGGAAGAAAATCCAAAATTCAGCTAACAATACCTGTTGTCAGTGAGTTGATTCTAACTCATAGCGACCCTATAGAACACAGTAGAACTGTCACATAGAGTTTCCAAGGAGCATCTGGTGGATTCGAACTGCCGACCTTTGTGGTTAGCAGCTGACCTCTTAACCACCGGGCCACCAGGGCTCCATATAAAGCTAATAATAGAGTATTGTAAATCCAGAGGTGGGAATCACTGCTTTAGCTCTCTGCGTGGCACACACATCAAGTCATGACTTTCCATTGCTTCTTAAGTGTCAGAGAAAAGCAAGAAGAGGGATATCCTGGATGTTCAGATTATAATATCTTAAAAACACATATACCTAGAACATTCACTTAATTGTTGATAGTGGCTATATCTGGGAACTGAAATTGTAGTGTTACTTTCCCTGTGTTGTATCATAAATTTCTCTAATGCTTAAATTTTTTTAGAAGAAGCATGTATTTTGTAGTCATTAAAACTTTAAAGGTCTAGGAACCAAAAATAAAATAAAATATAATTATTCAGTCTAAAAAGACAAACAAAATAGCTTTACATCTGAAAACAGCTAGTTATACATATAAAGGCCAGTGCTATAGTATTATAGCACCACTGTCCAATAGATATATAATGTGAGTCACGAATTTGAGCCACATATGTAATTTTAAATCTTCTCTTAGCCACAGTTAAAAAATAAAAAGAATCAGGTGAAATTAACTTTAATATTATATTTTATTTAACCCAATATCTCCAAAATATTATAATTTCAATATGTCATCAATATAAATATGTATTAATTAGATATTATTTTACATTTATTTTTTAATATTAGGTCTTTGAAATCTGGTGTGTATATTACATTTACAGCATATCTCAATTCACTTTGGTCTACATGTGGGCAACTTGAGCAACTTCTATTTATTTATTTAGTTTTAAAAACAATGTAATAAGTATCTATCACCCAAAACAAAAGCTAGGACTTTGTCAAAAACCTGTATCCAACTATATGGGTCCTCCTTGCTTTTAACTCCCTACCTCTTCCCCACCCAAGGTAACTTTTATCCCAAAGCCCATATTCATAATTCCCTTGGTTTCCTTTTCATATAATTGTATCACATTTACATGTATTCCTAAAAGTTTTTTTTTTTAATTTAGTTGTTTTTAACTTTATAAAGGATATTATACTGTATTTAGTATTTTGGGACTTACTTTTTATACACTTAAAATTATATTGGTAAGATTCATCCATATCACTCAGTGTTGCTGCAGTTCATTGGTCTGACTGGTGTTTAATATTCTATGGTATGAATATATCGTAGTGTATCCATACTGTATCCTGTTGTTGGGCATTTGGGTTGTTAGATTTTGCTACTGTATATTCTTGTACAAGTCTCCTGTTGTATACACATAAGAGTGTTTGGGTAGAGACCTAGGAATTGAAGGGGCTTCATTCTCACCCAACCAAGACAACTAGTTACTGGATTAGGGAGAAGGCTATGAGAGATAAGCCAGAGGGAGTTGAAATATGGGTCAGAACTAGTAGGAGGAGTAACTGGTAGAGATGAGGCTGCTTGTGGAGACCCAGGAAACATTGTGAGTGGGAATTGGTCCTAGTTTTCCAATCTTTTGTTTTTTGCTCTACCGGGATGCAACATGTGGGGTTAAATCTTAGAACAGTACAGTGGGTATATTGTTGTTATTGTTAGTTGCCATTGAGTCACCTCCAACTCATGGCGACCTGATGTATAACAGAACGAAATATTTCCCAGTCCCGTGCCATCTTCGTGATTGTTGGTATGTGTGAGTCCATTGTTGTGGCTATTGTGCCAATCCATCTCAATGAGGGTTTCCCTTGCCTTTGCTGGTCTTCCACTTTACCAAACATCATGTCCTTCTCCAGCGATTGGTCCCTCCTGATGACATGTCCAAAGTAAGCGAGTCAAAGTCCTGGGCAATATTCTGATCCATACAGTTTTCACTGGCTAATTTTGGGAAGTAGATTGCAAGCCCTTTCTTCCTATTTTTTCTTAGTCTGGAAGCTCCACTGAACACTGTTCACCCTGGGTGACCTGCTGGTATTTGAAATACTAGTTGCATGGCTTCCAGCATCATAGTAACACACAGCCACCACAGTAGGACAAACTGACAGATGACTTGGATCAACAACAAATGCACATGGAAGCAGAGTCAAGAAATCAAATCAAGTATTACATTGGGCAAATCTGCTGTAAAAGACCTATTTAAAGTGTTAAAAAGCAAAGATGTCGCTTTGATAACTAAGGCGCACCTGACCCAAACCATGATCTTTTCAATCACTTCATATGCATGTGAAAGCTGGACAATGAAAAACGAAGACAGAAGAACTGGTGCTTTTGAATTGTGGTGTTGGCAAAGAATACTGAATATACCATGGATTGCCAGAAGAATGAACAAATCAGTCTTAGAAGAAATACAACCAGAATGCTCCTTAGAAGCGAGGATGGTGAGACTTCCGCTGACTTACTCTGGACATGTAATCAGGAAAGACCAATCACTAGAAAAGGACATCATGTTTGGTAAAGCAGAGGATCAGCAAAAATAAGGGAAACCTTCAATGAGATGGATTTACACAATAGCCACAACAATGGACTCAAACATACCAACAATCATGAAGATGGCACAGGACTGGGAAATGTTCCGTTCTGTTATACATGGGGTCGCCATGAGTTGGAGCCAACTCCATGGCAACTAACAACAACAATAACTGCTGAAAGTTCCCATACAAATGTTGAGAATGCCAACATATCCTAGAAAAATCAGGTCCTGTCTTCCCTAGGCCATTCACTCTTGTCCTGTTTTTGCTGGTCAATCTCTTTCCTCTGTACTCCCAAAGCTGTCTTTCTGCACTGGGCCATGTGTGGGCATATACTGGAGGTACAAGGAGGGCAAGAGAAGAGCTTGAATTTTGGTATATGCCAAAGCATTCTCTGGGAGTGGGGGAAAGATGGACAGTTGGAAGATACGTAAAGAGTTTTTTTTTTTTTTTCCTGCCCCAGCCTGCATTAAAGTTCATCAGTATGACGATAGTAAGAATAACCTCTAGGAGCTAGAGATTAGCATAGCATAGCTGGTTCTGATGGAAAAACCATGAATCTGGGACTGTTAGCTGGGTCAACTATAAGGGAATAATTCTGAAGGAAGAGGGGCTGAGGAATTTACATAAGGTCAGGAAGGAGATAAGACAATAGATAGTTCAGGGCTTGAGCTAAGGGCCTGGCAATGAGGAAATGAATTAAACAGGTGTATATGAGACTGTGGGGGCAGTGGTGGTTCAGTGATAGAATTCTTGCCTTCCATGCAGGAGACTTGGGTTTGATTCCCGGCCAGTGCGTCTCATGTACAGCCACCATCCGTTTGTCAGTGGAGGCTTGTGTGTTGCTATGATGCTGAACAGGTGTCTGTGGAGCTTCCAGAGTAAGACAGACTAGGAAGAAAAGCCTGGCAATCTACTTCTGAAAACCAGCCAACGAAAACCCTATGAATCACAATTGTCCAACCAGCAACCAATCATGGGGATGGTGCAGGACCGAGCAGCATTTCATTCCATTGTGCATGGAGTCACCATGAGTTGGAGGCTGACTCCATGACAGCTAACAACAACAACAACATATGCGGATGCAGAACTCACATTTACCCGGGGCTTTACATTTCCAAATATGTTTTTCAAATAACATTGCATTACCTTATGTTTACACAAATAGCTTGTGTGCCATACATTTTTTTTTGCCTCCTCCTGTGAGGTATTTTCATAAGCATGCTATGCTAATTTTTTTACATGTTGCTGTTATCCCCATAGTAACCCAGTGAAGTCGGTATTACCACTGTTGCCATTTTACAGGAACTGAACCCAGAGATCAATAAAGTAGTTCAAAGTTTCACAGCAAGTAAGTGATAGACCTACAACTTGAACCTAAGTTTTTTAATTCGAAATTCAATGTCTGTTTTACTGCTCCAGTGATTTACAACTGAAGTATTGAAGTATGTTGCAAATATCTTGCTACTAACAAAGTAATGAAGGTGACTAATGATTTATTTAAAAAAAAAAACAAGAGCAGGTTTAATCGTATTTTTATAATAGTATCATTTGCATTTGCATTCTGGTAGGTTTTCTTGAGCAGGAAAGAAAAGGACCTAGTTACAACCAGTGTGCTAGAAAAATGCACAGAACACTTGGGACCCGACAGCAGGTGTCCTTTATGTGAATGTTATCAGACTGGTGTATTATGCCGATAAAACATCGAGAGCTGCTATGCTATACCATAGCAGTCAGAGAAGTGCTGGAAATTGAAGAATGAAGGGCAAGATAATAAAAATTAATGATAAATTACAATCTAATTTTTATTTCTTCATTTGTATTTAAATGTAAAAATGGAACATTATATGTATTGCACAGTATTGGCATTTGAAGAAGCTGTTTGTGGACAGGAATATTACTATGGTACAGGAATAGACTTGGAAAGGGTTCATAGGTTGGCCCTAATAACAATTCTTTCCCTCAGTCTCTCAGTGAGCTACCACTATTTGCCATTATATACAACTCCTCGTGGCTTCATAGATACCTGCATTGTTTACTGCATATCTCTTAAGATCTTTCAAATATAATTTTCTCTATTAAAAAGATAGATAGCTGCTGTCAAGTTGACTTCAACTCATGGCGACCTTATGTACAACAGAACAAAACATTGTCTGGTCCTACATCATTCTCATGACTGATGGCATGTTCAAGTCCATAGTTGCAGCTATTGTGCCAATCCATCTCAGCAAGGATCTCCCTTACCTTCACTGGCCCTCTAGTGTCCTTCTCCTGTGATTGATCCCTCTTGATGAAGTGTCCAAAACAAGCGAGTCCAACAGTGTTCTGCTATGATCTATAAGATTTTCATTGGAGCCCTGGTGGTGCAGTGGTTAAGTGTTTGGCCGCTAACCAAAAGGTTAGCAGTTCAAATTCATCAGCCGCTCCTTGGAAACCCTATGGGGCAGTTCTACTCTGTCCCATAGGGTTGCTATGAGTCAGAAGCGACTTGACGACAATGGGTTTGGTTTTTGGTAATTTTCGGAAGTAGATCACCAGGCCTTTCTTCCTAGTCTGTCTTACTATGGAAGCTCCACTGAAACCTGTCCACCATGGGTGACCCTGCAGGTATTTGAAATACTGGTGACATAGCTCCAGCATTACAGCAACACACAAGCCACCACGAGATGACAAACTGACAGGTGGTGGTCTATTGAAAGAAGGGTATGCTAGAATTGCTTTAGCATGAGTCTGAAGGACATTCTTTCAATCTGCAACATTCATTAACTACTTAACTATTTTCTTGCCCTATGCTAAGTGCCACACTGAGGTAGAAGGGATCCCTAACCCCTAATCTAGCTGGGAAGATGAGAGAAGCACATGAAAAGGACCTAGAAAATGTAAGTATCTTAAGTATACAAATGGCAGAATGTAAACAAATATGAGCCATCTGGATGGAGGTTCATCAAGGCTTCAAGCAGATGGGGGCAGATACATGCCACATGAAGACTGCCAAGGAAGCCAGGAAAAGAAGCTGAAAGGAGACGACCTTCTCCCAGAGCCAATAGAGACAGAGAGCCTTCCCCTACAGCCAGTGCCCTGAATTTGGGCTTCTAGCTTCCTCAACTGTGATAAAATAAATTTCTGTTCTTTAAAGCCAGTCACTTGTGGTATTTCTGTTATAGAATCACTAAATAATGAAGACAGCCATGAGTGAAGCCCAGAGGTAGATTTTGAAAGGATAGATGAGGATTAGAAGTGAGGAGGTAAGCAGGCAGTCCAGGAAGGGGGCTGGCTTGAAAAATGGCGAGGGGCTGTGTGATGGTTAAGACTGTGCGTCAACTTGGCTGGGCCATGATTCTCAGTGTTTATATGCGATCACCCCCATGATGGGATCTGCTGTGAGTAGCCAGTCAGTTGAAAGGGAGTTTCCCTGTACATTTGGCCTGCATTCGAATATTAGCGGACATTCTGGCTTTTGCCTGCTCTGGATCCTGCAGCTGCCTCCTATTCGTTTGATCTCTGGTTCTTGGGACTTGAGCTAGCAGCTTATCTGCTGATCTTGGGATTTGTCGATCTTCACAGCCTGTGAACAGGAGCCCTGCTCTCTGATCTGCCCATCTTGGGTTCGCCAGCCCCTGTGGCTAAGTGAATCAGGAGAAGCTTCTATCCTGATCCACGGACTTGGGATGTTCCAGCCTCTACAATCGTGTGAGCGGTTTCCTTGATATAAATCTCTCTCTATATATATTTATATGCTTTACTGGTTTTGCTTCTCTAGAGAACCCGGCCTAACAAAGGCTGTAAACCAGCAAGATCTGCTGCCATGGTTGCTACCTCATGGCAATGTTTTGTAACAGATTAAACATAACTAGGTCTTTGATGTTCTTGTAATCCCCTATTTCTTTGAAATCCCAAACCCAGTAAACTCTTAAACCATATTTCCTTTTCTATATTCAACATTTAGGATAAATGACACTTCACATTTATATATCACTTTACAGTTTATACAGCATTTGCACATAAATCATTTTATTCATTGCAGCAATCTTCTGAAATGATTCCAAGGCTGACAAGCCTCAAGTTAGAGGACTAGTAAGTGGGAGAGATCAGAATCAGTAGAAATTTCAACATTTACATGTACAGTTATGACCAGTAATTGATATTCACAAATGATATTTTTAAGGTCCGATAAGATTCTGATATACAACTTGCATCAGGAAGTATTAAATTATGTCCTGGGTTACTTTTATGTTTAGAATATTTGGTCATTAGTTAAATTTTTACCCCACGTGTCTGTCAGTTTGTCATACTGTCGGGGCTTGCATGTTGCTGTGATACTGGAAGGTATGCCACCAGTATTCAAATACCAGCAGGGTCACCCATGGCAGACAGGTTTTAGCTGAGCTTCCAGACTAAGACAGACTAGGATGAAGGATCTGGTGGTCTGCTTCTGAAAAGAATTAGCCAGTGAAAACCTTATGAATAGCAGCAGACCATTGTCTGATATAGTGCTGGAAGATGAGCCCCTCAGGTTGGAAGGCATTCAAAAGACGACTGGGGAAGAGCTGCCTCCTCAAAGTACAGTCGACCTTAATGATGTGCATGGAGTCAAACTTTAGGGACCTTCATTTGGTGATGTGGAACAACTCAAAATGAGAAGAAACAGCTGCAAACATCCATTAATAATCAGAACGTGAAATGTACAAAGTATGAATCTAGGAAAATTGGAAGTCGTCAAAAATGAAATGGAATGCAGAAACTTTGATATCTTAGGCATTAGTGAGCTGAAATGGACTGGTATTTGGCCATTGGAATCAGACAATCATGCGATCTACTATGCTGGGGATGACAAATTGAAGAGAAATGGCATTGCATTCGTCATCAAAAAGAACAATTCAAGATGTATCCTGAAATAAAACGCTGTCAGCGATAGGATATTATCCATATGCCTACAAGCAAGACCAGTTAATATGACTATTATTCAAATTTGTGCGCAAACCACTAATGGTAAAGATAAGGAAATGGAAGATTTTTACCAGCTTCTGCAGTCTGAAATTGATCAAACATGCAGTCAAGATGCATTGATAAGTACTGGCGATTGGAATGCAAAAGTTGGAAACAAAGAAGAAGGATATTTAGTTGGAAAATACAGCCTTGGTGAGAGAAACAATGCCAGAGATCACATGATAGAATTTTGCAAGACCAACTATTTATTCACTGCAAATACCTTTTTTAAAAACATAAACAGTGACTATACATACGGAACTCAGAGGATGGAAAACATAGGAATCAAATTGACTACATCTGTGGAAAGAGACAATGGAAAATCTCAATATCATCAGTCAGAACAAGACCAAGGGCCAACTGTGGAACAGACCATCAATTGCTCATATGCAAGATTAAGTAGAAGCTGAAGAAAATTAAAACAAGTTCACGAGAACCAAAATATGATCTTCAGTATATCTAACCTGAATTTGGAGACAATCTCAGGAATAGATTTGACGCATTGAACACTAATGACTGAAGACCAGACGAGTTGTGGGATGACATCAAGGACATTATACATGAAGAAAGTGAAAGGTCATTAAAAAAGACAGGAAAGAAAGAAAAGACCAAAACGGATGTCAGAAGATACTCTGAAACTTGCTCTTGAACGTTGAGTAGCTAAAGTGAATGGAAGAAGTGATGAAGTAAAAGAGCTGAACAAAAGATTTCAAAGGGTGGCTCGAGAAGACTACTTTGTCTTATATAGTATTATAATGAAATGTGCAAAGGCCTGGAGTTAGAAAACCAAAAGGGAAGAACACGCTTGGCATTTCTCAAGCTGAAAGAATTTCAGAAAAAATTCAAGCCTCGAGTTGCAGTATTGAAGAATGCTACGGGCAAAATATTGAATGATGCAGGAAGCATTAAAAGATGATGGAAGGAATACACAGAATCACTGTACCAAAAAGAACTGGTCGATGTTCAACCATTTCAAGAGGTAGTGTATGATCAAGAACCGATGGTACTGAAGGAAGAAGTGCAAGCAGCACTGAAGGCACTGGAAAAAAAAACAAAGCTCCAGGATCGATGGAATACCAAATGAGATGTTTCAACAAATGGATGCAGTGCTGGAGGTGCTCACTTGTCAATGCCAAGAAATTTGGAAGACAGCTACCTGGCCAACCAACTGGAAAAGATCCATATTTGTGCCCATTCCAAAGTAAGGTGATTCAACAGAATGTGGAAATTATCAAACAATATTATTAATATCACACGCAGGTAAAATTTTGCTGACGATAATTAAAAATGGTTGCAGCACTACATCAACGGAGCTGTCAGAAATTCAAGCCAGATTCAGAAGAAGACAAGGAATGAGGAATATCATTGCTGATGTCAGATGAGTCTTGGCTGAAAGCAGAGAATATAAAAATATGTTTACCTGTGTTTTATTGACTATGCAAAAGCATTCACCTGTGTGGATCATAACAAATTATGGATAACATTGCGAAGAATGGTGTCTTAGGCTGAGTTCTCTAGAGAAGCAAAACCAGCAAAGCATATAAGTATATATATAGAGAGATTTATATCCAGGAAATGGCTCATGAGGTTGTAGAGGCTGCAACGTTCCAAGTCTGTGGGTCAGGATAGAAGCTTCTCCTGATTCACGTAGCTGCAGGAACTGGCGAACCCAAAATCGGCAGGTCTGAGAGCAGGACTCTTGCTCTCAGACTGTGAAGACTGACAAATCCCAAGATCAGCAGGCGCGACCACAGGTAAGCTGCTAGCTCAAGTCCCAAGAACCAGAGGTCAGATGAACAGGAACTAGCTGCAGGATCCAGAACAAGCAAAAGCCCACGAGCCTTGCCAGAATGTCCTCTTATATATTTAATGTAGGCCACTCTTCCAAGGAAACTCCCTTTCAACTGACTGGCTACTCACAGCAGATCTCATGATGGAGGTGATCACATTATGTCAAATTCCATCCTGGAAGTGATCACAACATCACACGACTGCCAAACCACTGAGAATCATGGCCCAGCCAGTTGACGCACAACTTTAACCATCACAAATGGGAATTCCAAAACACTTAATTGCGCTCATGTGGAACCTGTACATAGACCAAGAGGCAGTCATTTGAACAGAACAAGGGGATACTGCGTGGTTTAAAATCAGGAAAGTTATGGGTCAGGGTTGTATCCTTTCATTATACTTATTCAATCTGTATGCTGAGTAAATAATCTGAGAAGCTGGACTATATGAAGAAGAACGTGGCATCAGGATTGGTGGAAGACTCATTAACAACCTGTGTGATGCAGATGACACAACCTTCCTTGCTGAAAGTGACGAGGACTTGAAGCACTTACTGATGAAGATCAAAGTCCACAGCCTTCAGTATGGATTACACCTCAACATAAAGAAAACAAAAATCCTCACAACTGGACCAATAAGCAATATCATGATAAACAGAGAAAAGACTGAAGTTGTCAATAATTTCATTTTACTTGGATCCAAAATCAACAGCAGTGGAAGCAGCAGTCAAGAAATCAGACAACATATTGCATTGGACAATTTTCCTGAAAAGACCTCTTTAAAGTTTTAAAAAGCAAAGATGACACTTTGAGGACTAAGGCGTGCCTTACCCAAGCCATGATATTTTCAATTGCCTCATATGCATGCAAAAGCTGGGCAATGAATAAGGAAGACTGAAGAACTGATGCCTTTGAATTGTGGTGTTGGTGAAGAATATTGAATATACCATGGACTGCCAGAAGAACGAACAAGTCTGACTTGGAAGAAGTACAGCCAGAATGCTCCTTGGAAGCAAGGATGGTGAGACTTCATCTCACTTACTTTGGACATGTTATCAGGAGGGACCAGTCCCTGGAGAAGGACATCATGCTTGGTAAGGTAGAGGGTCAGCGAAAAAAGAGGAAGACCCTGGACAAGATGAATTGACACAGTAGCTGCAACAGTGGGCTCAAACATAGCAACGATTGTGAGGATGGTGCAGTCCCAGGCAGTATTTCCTTCTGCTGTACATAGGGTTGCTATCAGTTGGAACCGACTCGATGGCACCTAAGAACAACAACAACATTCAAATTTTTAAAAATCTGTCAAAATATTTTTAAATGTATTACATAATATTTTAAACAGCTTCTAGTAGAGTTGGCTTGAATACTATACCTCAGATTTCTTTTTAATTACAAAGCTATATAGTCCTCACCTAGTATATTTATGCATAGTTTAACACCTCACACTTATTTAGCACCATACAAGAGGTTCCACAGAAATGAGTTTCTGGGTAACTAAGGCTTACTCCAGAGCCCCGGTGGGGCAGTGGTTAAGAGCTCGGCTGCTAACCAAAAGGTCGGCAGTTAGAATTCACCAGCTGCTCTTTGGAAACCCTATGGGGCAGTTCTACTCTGTCCTATAGGGTCACTATGAGTCGGAATCAGCTCAAAGGCAACAGGTTTTTTGGTTTTAAAGCTTACTCCACAAACAGCAAGCTTTGAAATCTGATGGAAAAATTCTAAAACGTTTTGAAACTTCCCTGTGTTGTCATGCCAGATAGAACTTATTTAAGACAGTTAATCACTATCAAAATCCCTCACTGGATCATACAGTGAAATCCTTAGCATGAACCGAGGGAACCTTGAACCTCTACATTAAATGGTCCCAAACGATTTCACTTTTCTAGTTATTCTATTTTTAGAATTATTTCTCTCTTCATACTGTTAAATGTCCCCTGTTAGGGTATCAGTTTTCTCACATCTAGGAGACCTCTTTCTCCATTCTAATTGGGTGTCAGACAACTAAACTTATTACATCAGCAACCATTATTTTATATACAGCACCAAACTGAAAGGCTTAGAGAGAGAGGATGGGACTACTCCTCTCTTACTGGGGTAGGGCGAAAGGTGTCAGTGGATTGAGATTTTGCTCCCAGATCATATTTTCCATCTTCCTTTCCTTTGAGGTTCTAGGTTGTGTTCTGACTAAGATTGCCAAATAAAATACCTCTAAATAATTGGGTTCTACTGAGAATAATTATGTTTCATTTTCAAAATTCACTTTCTCTATGTTTCTGCAAGATGGTCAAAATCAGATGTCATAGGTAAATTAGCAATAGTAATGGTCGTTTGTGATATACAATTTTTGTTTTTTAATTCTTTTAATTTATTGGTGTGAGAAGAAAAAGGGAACTCCTAAGACAAGCCTTATTTACAATAAATATGAGATAAAGCGCTTGAGGAGCACTTTATATTTTTCTCAGTGTTTTCAAATTTATTATCTCTTTTGATCATCACAATTCTGTGAGATAAGCAGGATATTTTCTTTTCTCAACCATAAAGTAGATAGACGATTGTGATGTTTGAGAAAAGCATTCTCATTTACTCCACCTATAACCTGAGAAATAGATGGTACTATTAGTAGATTAGTACTATTCTCATTTTACAGTTGATATTAATAATTACCATTTATGGGGCACCTGTTATGTACCAGCATTGGATTAGGCATTTTACGTTATCTCTAATACTTGTGTCTTATTAAAGGTAATAGCATTACCATTATCTTTATATAATGAGGAAACTTAGGTTGAGAAAGGTTATGTGACTTGCCCAAGGCCACAAAACTGTAAAGGAATAGAGCTAAGATTCAAAATCAGGTCTGTGTAATTTTAAATTCTATGCTCTTTCCTTACCCCAAGCGGTCTCGGAGAGAAACTGAGGGTCAGAAAGGTTGCTTCTTGATATTGACTGAATTATTTTACTTGTATTTCATCCATGCACTGGGAGCTGAAGCTCCCACTAAATTTGGGCCTTGTTTCGGATAGCTTTTGGATGTTACACATTATGCTAGGGGATGGGGAGAACAGATTAGACTCAAAATGCTGAACTGAAACTTGAAAACAACCCCTGAGACAAAATATTTGTACCACAAATATACCCTTCTTCTTTAAATAGGTTACCGTGTAAATTTATGTTTTTAAAGAGATTTGGAGATGACTTGTAAAGATAATGCACTATACTAACGGATGACTTTACCACTCATGTAAGAAGTGTGTTGTTTTCTTTTGAACAAAATGTATGTTTAAATGTGTGACCTAAAATATAAAATTTCATTTTTGGAAGCATCCAATTCATATTTTTAAATCTAATCATTTCAACTTAGCGTTTTTTTAAGAGATGAAATATATCTGAAATTCAAGGACAGAATAAAATTGCTGTATTTATAATAACTGAGCCTATTCTCAGGAGACACCATGAAGCTATCATGAGAAATTCTTTTTCTATTTCCTTTTTAAGAAGTCATATTTCTAAACAGATTAGTATCGAAACATAACAAATTACCAAGTCAATCTTCTTCCTGCTCTTCTGTCACATTGTAAGATAATGATGTGCTGAATTTCGTCTATAAAAATGACACTATAGGTAGTGTCTGACTTACGACGTTTTCGAGTTACAATGAACCGCACTTAGGACCATTTGGGTTTTCTTTTGTACATCTTATTGTTATATGTATGTATTAAAATATATCTGTAAGTTTATATGTAATGTTTCCAACTCCCAAAGACACATAAAGGTCATATTCATAAAGATACTGATAATAAAAGGCACTAATAATGAAAAAGAAAAAAATATTTTCGACTTAACATTAGAACCAACTTACATTGGAGTCGTCAGAATGGAACCCAGTTGTAAGTGGGGGACTACCTGTGCTAACTTTTTGGCAGCAGGCCAAGCCCACAAGTTATTTTGCTGTGAGGAAAATAGATCCGCACAAAGCCACCTTTTTTTCCAGTCACCATTTGACAAATAGCATAAGTTGGTTAGAACCCTGGTTTGGGACATACAGAATTCAGTGAGGCCAGGCTCTAAACAGCTGATCTAATGTACCACAGTACTAGGTTCACTGAAGGGGCTCTATACTGAAAGCAGTTGCAAAATAAGCCTACAGCAAAGCATCCTTGGTACTTTACTATTCTAAAAATAGCCCTCTCTACATTTATGAACATGTTGATAGGAGTTACGCTTTGTCATGTCTGAGCCATTTCAGAGCTATCATTGGCTGGGGGAGTTACTTGCTGACTTAACAAAGCTGAAGTGTGTGGCTCCTCATTGTCTGGGAGGGTATCTATAAGAAGGTCAGGAGGCCTGGGGTAGACCACTGCTGGCTACAGCATGGAAGAGGTGACTGAGAAACCAGAAGAACCTGACACAGATATGGAGCAACCAAGTACAAGCACAGATCAACCAATCTCAAGCATCACAGGGAGGAAGAAGAAGATCCCCTGTCAACACAAGACCACAGAATGTGACAAGGTTAGATGACCTGACCCATGCTCCTCCTCTTCTTCTCCATCTATCCCCACCACCCCAAACACACACACAAGACTTCTACCCTGTCCTTGCCTGGCACGTATCCCCTCCTCAGCCCACATCCCTTCTCGTGATGCTCCTCTTTTCACCCAGTCGCCATCTTCTCTCAAATTAATGGTCTTCTCGGCTCACTCTATTTCACTACCAGGTGCAGAAGATACTCAAGAAGATATAGCCAGTCCTTCAGGAGAGTTCAAGAAAAGCTACGGGAACAAAAAAGCCAACAATGTTGGTCTTATACTACCAGAAGAATAAGAAAAAGAAAACAATTCGGCTACAGCAGAAACAAGAGACCGTGGAGAACTCCAGCTCTCCAAGTAACGCCTTGAGCATAGCAAGTTCCAGAGACCCAGAAGTATCTGATGTGTCTTCAGAAGAGGCCCTGGAGGAAAGCTAAACTTTATAGAGACCAGAACTTACACTGACAGGGTACTTAGGCAGTGATGATTAAAATAAAATCAGCTGTTTGAGAAAAGGAGATGTGTGTGTGTGCGCGAATTTTCTTACGGTGTGGAGGGAGGGAAGGGAAGAGGCAGATGTGTGAGAAGGGAGGGATGTGGGGTCCTGCAGGGTTTGGGGCCAGACTGGAGGTCCACAGTGAGCCAGACATTGGAGATGAGGACTTGGTGACGACTGAGCACTGAAGACAAATGTGTTAACCCACAGGCAAGGAAGAAAAGGGTGCGGTGTTTCTGCATGTGTTTGGGTGTAGGTGGATAGGAGGGGTTTAGATTGCCAGGACTCAGCTGGGAAAAGGGTGATGTGTATGGGATGGCAGTGTGTAATAGCCTGACTCCATTTTTTGATGTCTGACTGCTGACAGCTTTTAAGCTATGCCTACCCCAGGGCAAGCTGATAAAAACACCTTGGGAGCTTCTGAACATAAAATAGAGACAAATAGATATGCCTAACCTTAGCAATCAGAAATATTGCCTTGCCTAAATTCCCATTAGCCATAGCACTCATTACCCTAAAAGGTCCTATAGTGAGCATGGACACTCTGACAGCAAGAATATCAGATTAAGTCTTTATCACTTACAATCTGCTTGGAAAAATGGGACACCATGGACCTTCCTCCCAGGTTAAAATAGTTAATAATTAACACCTTCCTCCATAGTTTAAAAAAAAAAAACTCAATTCATAACAGGGCCTTCAAGGATTGAAACCCATTATGCGAGACCTATTTAGAGAAGGAGTGATTATCCCCACTGCTTCTCCATTTAACAGACCAATTTGTCCTATTCTTTTTTTTATTGTTGTACTTCAAGTGAAAGTTTACAAGTCAAGTTAGTCTCTCATACAAAAATTTATACATACATTGTTATGTGACCCTAATTGCTCTCCCTATACTGTGACAGCATACTCCTCCTTTCCACCTGATTTCCTGTGTCCATTCAACTAAGTCCTAACCCCCTCTGCCTTCTCATCTCACCTCCGAACAGAAGCTGCCCATTTAGTCTCATGTATCTACTTGAGCTAAGAAGCACACTCTTCATGAGAATCATTTTGTGTTTCACAGTCCAGTCCAATCTTTGTCTGAAGAGTTGGCCTTGGGAATGGTTTTATCTCTGGGTTGATAGAGAGTCCGGGAGCCATGCTTTCTGGGGTTCCTCCAGTCTCATTCAGACCATTAAGTCTGGTGTTTTTACTAGAATTTGAGTTCTGCACCCCACTTTTCTCCTG
>NW_004444006.1:6053539-6054715 GCF_000243295.1 Trichechus manatus latirostris | reverse complement strand
GTCCATTTCCTCTAGGTTTTCAAATTTGTTGGAGTACAATTTTTCATAGTATTCTGTTATGATTCTTTTAATTTCAGTTGGGTCTGTTGTGATATTGCCCATCTCATTTCTTATTTGGGTTATTTGCTTTCTCTTCTGTTTTTCGTTTGTCAGTTTGGCCAATGATTTATCGATTTTGTTGATTTTTTCAAAGAAGCAGCTTTTGGTCTTGTTAACTCTTTCAATTGTTTTTCTATTCTCTATTTCATTTAATTCTGCTCTAATTTTTATTATTTCCTTTCTTCTGGTGCCCGAGAGCTTTCTTTTCTGCTCTCTTTCTATTTGTTGGAGTTGGAAGGTTAAGCTTTTCATTTTGGCCCAGAAAGTCTGTTTTCTTTAAGGTCATAGCCTTGTGTGTTCATCTGTATCATTTAATAGCAACTATGCCCTATTTCATCATGAAGGAGAGAGTATAGATTTCAATGTTATTTGTCTTCCCCCTTTACTGTTTTATAATAACAGAAAAGAACACTAACTTTTTTGAAAAGTTTTTAATCTGTCCAAACATAAACTACAAAGAAGAAAAATTTCCAAGTGAAACTTTAGCGATACCAACAAAATGAGATACGCATACACAGACAGAGTGAGAGAGTGACACAGAGAAATATGGACATGTGATCATTTGCTGTGGTGAGGTAGGCCACAGTTTGAGGCTTGGAGTCTTCTTCCTATGGGCACACACAAAAAAGGACAATTTAACTGAAAGTGGGCATCTTTGCAGAAATTTTAAAAGTTGTCCATAAATTAATGAATATGGGGGTCAAAATGCCTGGGAGACCATACTTCTTGTTGTGCTTAGGTGCCATTGAGTCTGTTCCGACTCATAATAACCCTAGATACAACAGAATGAAACACTGCCTGGTCCTGTGCCATCCTCATAATTTTGTTATGCTTGAGCCCACTGTTGCAGCCACTTTGTCAATCCATCTTGTTGAGAGTCTTCCTCTTTTTTGGTGACCCTCCACTTTACCAAGCATGATGTCCTTCTCCAGGGACTGATCACTTTTTTTTTTTTTATTGTACTTCAGGTGAAGGCTTACAGAACAAATAGTTTCTTATGAAACAGTAGTACACATATTGTTTTATGACATTGGTTAACGACCCCACAACATGTCAACCCTCTCCCCTCTTGACCTT
>NW_004444006.1:6000241-6053439 GCF_000243295.1 Trichechus manatus latirostris | reverse complement strand
GTGCTGTTATTCTCACTTAAGATGAAGGCTTACAGAACAAAATAGTTTCTCATTTAACAGTTACTATAAACGTTGCCCTATGACAGTGGTTAACAATCTCACAACACATCAACAATATCCTTACTCAACCTTGGGTTATCTATCACCAGCTTCCTTGTCCCCTTCTGCCTTCTGGCCCTTGTCGCTGGACTACTGCACCTCGTTAGTCTCATTTGGTTTTACGGGGCTGTCCACTCCCAGGCTGAACAGTGAAATTCAGAGATAACTTCACCACGGAGCTAAAAGGGTGTCTGGGGGCCATACTCTCAGGGTTTCTCCAGTATCCTTTAGGCCAATAAATCTGGTCTTTTTTTTGTGTGTGAGTTAGAATTATGTTCTACATCCTTCTCCAGCTCTGTCCAGAACCCTCTGTTGTGATCCTGGGGACTGATCACTTTTGATAACATGTCAAAGTATGTGAGACGAAGTCTTGCCATCCTTGCTTCTAAGGAGCATTCTGGCTGTATTTCTTCCAAGACAGATTTGCTTGTTCTTCTAGCAGTCCATGGTATATTCAATATTCTTTGCCAACACCATAATTCAAAGGCATCAATTCTTCTTCAGTCTTGCTTTTCATTGTCCAGCTTTCACATGCATATGAGGTGACTGAAAACACCATGGCTTGGGTCAGACGTACCTTAGTCCTTAAAGTGACATCTTTGCTTTTTAACACCTTAAAGATATCTTTTGCAGCAGATTTGCCCAATGCAATGCATCGTTTTGATTTCTTGACTGCTGCTTCCATGGGCGTTGATTGTGGATCCAAGTAAAAATTAAATCCTTGAGAACTTCAATCTTTTCTCTGTTTATCATGATATTGCTTATTGGCCCAGTTGTGAGGATTTTTGTTTTCTTTTAGTTGAGGTGTAATCCATACTGAAGGCTGTAGTCCATGCTATTATGTTCATATTCCAGAGAGAACATAGTAATAGCACCTAATTTATGACGTGCTTTTGCATACATTAACACTTTTGATCATTACAACAACTGTACAAGTTAAGCAGGGATAATTACCCCCATTTAACAGAGAAAGAAATTGTTGCTTAGAGGGATTGTGATTCCTTCAAGGTCACATGGTTGGGAAAGTGGCAGAGACATCAGGACTGAGATCCAGAACTTATGACTCAGTCTGGTACCTTTTCTATTATGTCATGCTGCACTTGTATTCAGGAACATGGTGGAGGATGAAGGTGGGGGAGACATTGAGATTTTGATTGATTCCTGAAAATGCTCCTACAGGAAGAGAACAGATGTTTTTATAATAATACTTGTAAAATATGGAAACTACCTCATGGGGACTTCTGGATTCATGTTATCTGATTCTAAGATCTCATGACCACTGAATATATCCTACCTTTCATTCTAATTGGAAAATAAAGTTCTAAAGATATCTGGAGTACCCTGCAGGAGATGACCAAGCAAGCCACCTAGGCCTATTATTACTTCAGAAACACATCACAAGGATGGGCCTCAGCAGGAAATCCTGGCACAGGTTTCTGGAACTGTTGTGACTCACAGAACCCACACCAAAGGGATCATGCTTTCTTACAAAACAACAACAACCAAAAGTCCTCAAATAATCAGCAAAAATGAACTTAAAAACCGTATCTGGAATATTTCCAGCCAATTCGACAGGAGCAGTGAATTTAAGGTAGCAGTGTATTTAAAAAAAAAAAAAAAAAAAAGAACTTCACTCGTTTTCTAAGAACTGAAGTTATAAAGTGCCACGATTTATACTGGAGGGGCACTAACCCTGTGTTTGGTTAAGCTTGTTGTTGTTGTTAGGTGCTGTGGTGTCAGTTCTGACTCATAGAAACCCTATGTACAACAGAACAAAACACTGTCTGATCCTATGTCATCCTCATAACCGTTGTTATGCTTGAGCCCATTGTTGCAGCCACTGTGTCAATCCATCTCGTTGAGGGTCTTCCTCTTTTTCGTTGACCTTCTACTTTACCAAGCATGATGTCCTTCTCCAGGGAACTGGTCCCTCCTGATAACATGTCCAAAGTATGTGAGATGAGGTCTCGCCAGCCTTGCTTCTAAGGAGCACTCTGGCTGTACTTCTTCCAAGACAGATTTGTTCGTTTTCTGGCAGTCCATGTTATATTCAATATTCTTCACCAACACCATAAT
Organism: Trichechus manatus latirostris; assembly: GCF_000243295.1. Lineage (NCBI taxonomy): Eukaryota > Metazoa > Chordata > Mammalia > Sirenia > Trichechidae > Trichechus > Trichechus manatus. The sequence continues at coordinate 6,051,264 of NW_004444006.1, read as the reverse complement.
TCAAAGGTGTCAAGTCTTCTTCAGTCTTCCTTATTCATTGTCTAGCTTTTACATGCATATGAGGTGATTGAAAACACCATGGCTTGAGTCAGGTGCACCTTAGTCCTTAAAAGGACTTCTTTGCTTTTTAACACTTTAAAGAGGTCTTAAGCTAGTCCAATACCTTCATTTATAGAATAATTCAAATGGATAAATTGGGATCAGTCCAAACATACTTGAAAGATTGGTCAGAACGACTGGATATGATCTGGAAATAGCCACTAACTTTTTTTTTTTTTTAAATCTCTGAGTGGTGCAACTGTGGTTGACTTTATTTTCCTGTTTTGGTTTATCTGTATCTTCTCCATTGACTTTTTTTTTAAAGAAAGATAGACCATACCTATGATAATGTTTCTAATCGATGAGGTTAGCAGTCTGATCAAAAGACAAAAACAGGCTTTTGTAGCTTGGTTTATTCTCGGTGAATCTATGCAGGCTCATAAGGATCACCATCTCCCTTCCTTTTCCTAAGTGTTCATGAACTACTTGTTAATTTTTTCCTCCCACAGGAATTAGTGGAGATCATCAAGCTTAATATCTATAGTTCCTGGATGAAAAATATAGACTCCCCTACCCCCCATTTGTTTGTTAGGTCATTCATTTAACAAATGTCTGAGTGTCTTCTATGTACTGGTGCTGTGTTAGGTAAAACTCCAGAATCCACATTCAACACTTTCACCCTATCTTTGCTTCATTTTACCTGCTGCCTATAGGTGTATCTGCTCCCTCACTAAACTATAAGCTTCTCTGAGGGCTTAATTCATCTTTGAAGCCCTTCTGGTAGTGCCTAGGAGGCTTGTCAAATAACAATAAAATATATAAAGTTTGGGGAATTGAAGTAAAATTAAAAGATAGTAACAGATTAGAAAAATTATACAAGGAACTAGAATTGATTTTCCTGCTCTCTTTTAAACTTGTCTCTATTTTTGACCTTTAATAAATGTTTTTTTCCTGAAATCTTTGTCATATTCTTAACTATCCAAGGTAAACGACTTTTTTTCAGACACTTTTGCTGCAAACCTGAGCTGAAGAGCTAAATTTTTATCATAATTTTTTTTCCCTCTTGGCGTAGGTTTTTTTTTTTTTTTTAATTTTGGCCTCTACTCACCCCACTCTGATCTACCTGTCCCATCATCCTGCTTCTTTCTCTGTTCAGAACAGTTTACAGACTGACCCACTTCTTCAGTGACAACCAAAAACTCATTGCTGTCGAGTTGATTGTGACTCATAGTGACCGTATAGGACAGAGTAGAACTGCCCCATAGGGTTTCCAAGGAACAGTTAGTGGATTTGAGAAGTCCTTTATTTGTACAAAACAGAGTCAGTTCATTGTCTTGAGACACAGTGATGTACAGCAGATTTATATATCCAGCTACCTCTTTAATATATTCACTTGGTTGTCTAATAGGTATTTCAAATTTAACATGTTCAACTAAATTCTTGGTTCCTTCCCCACGTTCCCCTATCTACTCCTCCCCTGTTCTTCTCCAGCTTAGAAGATATCAAATTTATTTACTTAGTTCCTTAAGTCTAAAACTGTGGGGTCATCCTTGGCTCTTTTTTGTCTTTCATACCTGTTATCTAATAAATCAGAAAATCCTGTCAGCCAGTCCTCAAAATCTATCCAGAATCTGATCACTCCTTACTACCCACACCATCCACCCTGGCCTAAACCACCATCTTCTCTTGCTTGGATAGTTACAGTCTCCTAATGGGTCTCCCTGCTTCTGTCCTTGTCTCTCTGCAGCTATTTTCAATACAGCAGCTAGAAGAATCCTGTTAAAACATAAGTCAGATCCTGTCACTCCTCTACTCAAAATTGTCCAGTGACTCCCCATCTCACCCAGAGTAAAAGCCAGAGTCTTTACCTTCGCCTACAAGGCCCTAGACTGCATCCTGCTATCTAACTTCATCTTCCCTTTCCTGCTTGCTTACCTTCCTCCTAGCCACACTGACCTTCCTGGAGTGTACCAAGCATTCTTTTGCTTCAGAGCCTTTGCATTTGCTGTTTCTTCTTCCCCCAAATACTCACATGGCTCACACCTCCATTTCATTCATGTCTCTTCTCAAATGCCCCCTTATCAAAGAAGCATTCCCTGATCACCTTACAGTACATCCATCATTCTCTTTCTCTCTTTCCATGCGATTTTTCTTCACAAATTTTATTACCACCAACTTTGATTACTGTGTCTCTTTGCACTGGAAGTTAAGCTCCTTGAAGGCAACAACAAGAAATATTTATTGAGGGTCTACTATGCCAGGTCCTTTTCTAGGCAGTGAGGATGTAAAAGTAAACAAAACAAACACCAATATCCTTACGGTGCTTTCATTCTAGCATTATATATTACATTCTAGTATTATAATATTACATTCATTCTAGTATTATATATTGTATATATACAATACACATGTATATGTAGACTGTATTTACTCAGTAAATACTTGATGAATATATTCAATGAATATAGCATACACTCAGCAGAGCAACAGGAATGGTACAAAAATAAAAGGAGATATGGATTCTGTACCACCCACCACATCCAAAGAAGTGGTTCTGTAGCCTCCCAGGTGAAAGGCTGGAAATCTAATAAAATTCCTGGATCCCTCAGGCATTGTATACCCCTAACTGTAAGGGTTCCTGAATTCCTGCCAGCTATAATAATTTTTCAAAAAAATACCTGGGATTGCATGAGAAACTTGGCATTGGCACAAATTGACTACTCTTGAAAAAGTATCAGATTAGGAGAGAATTAGATAAGAAGTGCTGACAATTAATGAGAGGTTTTGGCCTTGACTGGAGAGAAAAACTGTTTTTTATCAAGAGAGAATAAACACTCTAAAGAAGAGGAAGGGAAGACCATGCCCACTACAGACGGTGATATTGCTCTTACCACCTTTCTTTTTTTTAATATTTTATTGTACTTCACGTGAAGGCTTACAGAACAAATAGTTTCTCATGAAACAGTAGTACACGTGTTGTTTTATGACATTGCTTAACAACCCCACAACATATTAACCCTCTAACTTCTCAACCTTTTTTTTCTTTGGTGAAAATACACATAGCCAAAGATACACCATTTCAAAAATTTCTACATGCACAGTTCAGTGACATTGACTACGCTCTTCCAATTGTGCTGTTATTCTCACTTAAGATGAAATCTTACAGAACAAAATAGTTTCTCATTTAACAGTTACTATAAATGTTGCCCTATGACAATGGTTAACAATCTCACAACACATCAACAATATCCTTACTCAGCCTTGGGTTCCCTATCACCAGCTTCCTTGTCCCCTTCTGCCTTCTGGCCCTTGTCACTGGACTCCTGTACCTCGTTAGTCTCATTTGGTTTTACAGGGCTGTCCACTCCCAGGCTGATCAGTGAACCTTGGAGGTAGCTTCACCACGGAGCTAAAAGGGTGTCTGGGGGCCATACTCTCGAGGTTTCTCCACTCTCCTTTAGGCCAATAAATCCGGTCTTTTTTTTGTGAGTTAGAATTATGCTCTACATCCTTCTCCAGCTCTGTCCAGAACCCTCTGTTGTGATCCTGGTCAGAGCAGTCAGTGGTGGTAGCCGGGCTTACCACCTTTCTTCTCCTTACCAACAAGGGATTATGAAATATTTGCTGGTATCGGGAGCAGCCTCAGGGGAAGAGCCAAAGGTAAAGAGTGTGTCAGAGAGTGGAGTGATTAGGAAAGGACTAATCATGACTCTCAACTCCCAGCTTCCACATAGGCAGAAGACTTCCAGGAAACCGGCTGCAAGTAGTATGGGAAAAATGGGTGCATTTTACTTCATGAACCATATTTCCTAGGCTTGAACTTGGTCATCAATTGTATGCAAAGTGTCTGCTCCAGAGAATGGCCCCACTGGTCCTGTTCTCCATTCAAAGGCTCAGTGCTGCTGCCACATCCACTGGCTAGAAAGTCCCATCTATGTTACTGTTCTGTTTTTTTTTGTTTTTTGTTTTTTTTAATTTTATTACAGGGTCCTTGTTCTGAGTTCTCTTTCAGACTTCATCTGGTTCTACTTTTTGTCCCTATTGACAAAGAACTGGCGCCATCTCTTCAATAGCTCATGCCTTCTGGAACTGCTTCCATCATTTGCCTTCACTCACATTGACAAATGTCAGCTTAAAAACCTCATTTTCTTCCTTATAAAGTAATATTGCTTTGTAACCCCCCAGACACATATCATTGGCAGATGTAGCCAGAGACATGCTGTCTTTGAGTCCAGATGGCTTTTCAGCAGCCCAGAGCTATGCATTCTACAAACTCCTATGCCAAACAGATAGCATTCTGTCAGCTGACAGAGTGATACTGAAATATCAGAGTGATTCAAAGACCTGCCCAGGATCTAGCTCAACATTTTGTTATGTCCCCACAGACTGCATTGCTAGTTAACTCAAATCGGTTTCATCTGCAATAGGGATGGTTTCTATTTGCACATCATTACCGAGCTGAAGGAACAATCGACATCATCAACTTATATTACAAATACCAATGACATTCCAGATACTAGGCTAGATTCTGTGGATACACAAAGAGAAATCAATCCCTGCCCTCAAGGAACTTACAAACTAGTTCTAGTTCAGATTTGGGCATGGTAGCTGATACCAACATTGATACCTTTATCACTGGAATTAACACATTATATAAGTGCCAGCATGGCACAACATTGTGTCAATTCCAAGAATAAGATAGAATCCTCTTGGTGGCCTTAGCAGATGTAGGATGTCCCCAGGAAAGATGAGGTCCATACAAAGGGTGATCTTGAGAGACACAATTGCTACTATGGATCTCGGATTGAGTGGTAGTCTGGAAAAACCTTCTTCTGTGACCTTAGGTCTGTTGACAATACATGAAATGATGAAGCAGGCTTGGGAAGGGAGTTCTCAGAGGGTACTCTGAGTAACAGATAACTGAGGAGTGATAAAGGAGGAAATCACCTGAGTAGACTTACCATCTGCTCCTTCACTGCTTTTGCTTCTTTTATTGCGGCGAACAGTCCTACTTTCCTCTTCAGAATATGACTTTTCTTCAGGGAAGAAGAAATTCAGTAGGGCCATCTGTAAAAATAACAAGTAAACGAGTCAAAGGTTTATCCCAGTCAGTCATAACCCACATAAAAAAACTAACTTGCTGTAGACAGTCTACCTTCACCTTAAATTCAGTGTGTCTAAAGTCTTAGCAAAGAGCCCTGGTGGCACAGTGGTTATGTTCTGGGCTGCTAACCGAAAGTTCGGTGGTTCGAACCCCACTCTGTGGGAGAAAGATGTGGCCGTCTGCTTCTGTAAAGATTTACAGCCTTGAAAATCCTATGGGGCAGCTCTACTCTGTCCTATAGGGTCACTATGAGTCAGAGTCGACTAGACGGCAACGGGTTTGTTTGTTTGCTTGTTTTTGGAAGTCTGAGCTTATCTTCCCCTCCACTGTGTCAATTCTTTTATTTTTGATACCATTATTATTCCAATCATGTAGGCATAAAATCTTGGTTCATCTTTGAATACCCTCTCCTACTCCAAATATCTAATGAGTCATCCTTCAAGTCCCATTTCTCCATTTATTTCTGGGGTTCAGAGAGCCTAGCCACTGATTTCTAACTTCGTTCACATACAAATGATGCCCACCCAGAATTACAATTGAATTTGCTACTCCCTCTTGGGATTTATTATTATACACCCACACTCTTGCCACATTCCTATTTATGCTGAACTTTTGGTTTGTTCCCGGAATGCTGTGCATCCAAAACTGAGGTACCATTTATGTCAATTCTCTCCTGGGAGTTAGTCATGACAAAGTCCAAAATTATTCCCTCCCTTTCCTAGACTTTTATAGCACTCATGGAAACTCATTTTGGTATTTGGTCCTCTAATGTTTTATGATGCTCTCTCATAATAATACAATAATACATTAATGTTTTATATGTGAATGAGCCTGGTTTCACCAATGATAATCGTAGCTTAAATATATACTCACTGAATTGAACCATAATCTTTCAGAATGAGTGCTTCATTGTGGTAAAAAATGTGCTTGAGGTAAACAGCAGACAGTAGTAAGATTAATAGTGATTCTGATTCAAATTCTGCCACTTACTAGCTGTGTAACCTTGGACAAGTTACTCAAGCTTTAATTTTCTCATATGTAAACAGGGATAATGATAGTACTTTGCTCAAGTAGTTAGCACAGTACTCAGCATGTAATATGCACTCAATAAATGTTAGCTATTACTATTATTATTAAAATTCATCTTACAAATGGACTGGTTAGAGAGTTTGGGGCTTAAGAAAGAAGAACAAATGAATCTTCATCTTAGTGTCAGTTCAAAATATGAGCAATTCCAAAGCCCTCATGTATTACTGACTGCCGCATGTCTGTTTACTTGGAAAAAAATGGGTAGGACCCAAAAATCCCTAACATTCTGTACAAACTCCCTTCCAAATACTGTGTTTTACTGTCTACATGGAACAATTTTACCCAATAGTCTTAATGTACAAAATTAGCATCTTACAGGATATTTAGTACAGTCATGTATTAAATACAAAATTAATAAATGGAAGTATAGATAATCTCCAACTTGCCAGTAGGGTTGTATTCCAAAACTTATTTGGGTTGAATCATATGAAACTGTTATTTTTATATGTCAAAAATAGTTGAATATCAGCAATTTCACATGGTTCAACTGAGTAGTATTTTTGAGTCATTTGACTGGAATGTAAAATGCATTTTTCCATAGAATCAACATAATAAAGTCTGACTAGGTTTCCAGACAAACTCACAGAAGGATATTTAACCCATGATACAAATAAGCTACAATACTAATAATAGTATAAAACTAAACTGCTGTTTACAATAAAATCTCAACTGTTTGCAACTCTAGGAGAATAAGTCATTCTTGATGGTAGAGTTTTCTTGATAACTTCCTTCAGCTATTTTGATAGAAATTAGTCTATATTATTTAACTCAGTAATTACTGAATATGGGAGGACTACAGACTATACATTCAATGGTACCAGTCCACTATGGTTTTGGGTTTTTTTTTGTTTTTAAATTACAACAGTTACATCACAAAGTAATAAATGCTTTGCTAGAAAGAAGTATAACTTACTTTGGGAGCAAGAAGAGGTACACCTAATACAGTCTTGGAATGGACAAACCTTATTGGAGGAAGTGCTACCTCTGTGAGTCCTGAAGGATGTCTATGATTTGGCGATGAATGGGAAATGGAAAAGTTATTCCAGGCAGAGGAAGCATTGTGTTTAAAGGTTCAGAGGAAACAGAGAATAGCAGTTTTTGGGCATGCAGGTAGCTTAGAATAAGTGTTTGGAGTGGGCAGAAATGGTGAGAAATGAGCCAAGGGATAGTAAATAAGGGCCAGATCATGTTAAGGTATTCAGACTTTATCCAGGAGCAGGGAGGTCCTCTGAAGGACTTTTTTTCCTTTTAAAATTTTTGCACCTTATTTGAGAAACAATTTACATACAATCAAATGCACAGATTTTAAGCATACAGCTCAAGAGTTATGACAAATGTACACACCTTTGTAGCCACCACCCAAATCAATATACATAACATTTATATCACCACAGAATTTTACCTCATGCCCCTTCCAGTCATTCTGCAGCCCCCCAGAGGAAAGCACTGTTCTGATTTCTATCACCATAGCTTAGTTTTCCCTGTTCTAGAATTTCACGTAAATGGAATCATATATGTGTTCTTTTGTGTGTGGATGCTTTAATTCAACATAATGTCTGTGATATTCATCCATGCTGTTCCATGCAGCAGTAGTTCATTCCTTTTTATTGCTGAATTATATTTCATTGTATGGCTCTACCGCAATTTATTATGCATTCACCAGTTGATGGACATTTGGCTTATTTACAGCTTGGGATTATTATGAATAAAGCTGGTGTAAGCATTCATGTACAAGTTTTTTTATGGGCATGTTTTCATTTTTCTAGGAGTGGAACTGCTGGGTTGTATGGCAACTATTTTATGTAAGAAACTGCCAAACTGTTTTCCAGAGTGACTGTACCATTTTATACCCTCACCAGCAATGTATGAGAGTTCCAGTTGTTCTACAACTTCACCAACACTTGGCATTGTCAGTATTTTTAATTTTAGTCATTCTGGAATATGTGAACTAGTGTTTCATTGTGGTTGGTTTCTGAGTTTTTAAACTGCTTTTTAATGTTTTTTTGTCTTTTACCTTGTTGTTGTCAGCCTATCAGATTTCACTTCACCTACCTGTCACATCTTTTCCAGTACCTTCAAATTTGCTGCTTATAATCTGCTACAGACTTAATGTCTAGTTAAAACTGATCAGAATCATGCATACACACAAAATAAACAGGCAGTGAGTATGGTTTTAAAAATTTTATTGTGGCAAAATATAAGAAACAAAAAAAATGGCCATTTTAACCATTTCTTAGCGTACAATTCAATGACATTAATTGCATTCACCAAGTTGTGCAACCATCACCACAATTTATTTCCAAATGTTTTTCATCACTCCAAACAGAAACTCAGCATGCCTTAAACAACGACTCCCCATTCCTCTCTCCCTCCTTGGTAACCACTAATAAACTTTTGTCTCTATGTATTTGCCTATTCTAGATATCTCATACAAGTGGGATCATACAATATTTGTCCTTTTGTATCTGATTTATTTTACTCAGCAAAATGTTTTCAAGGTTCATCCATGTTGTAGCATGTATCAGAACTTCATTTCTCTTTATGGCTGAGTAATACTCCACTGCATGTATATATCACATTTTTCTTAATCCATTTATCTGTTGGTGGACATTTAGGTTGTTTCCACCTTTTGGCTATTATGAAAAGTGCTACAAATGAATATTAGTGTACAGGTTTCAGTTTGTGATCCTGCTTTCATTTCTTCTAGATATATACCTAGCATTGAGATTGCTGGGTTATATGGTAGTTCTATGTTCAACTTTTTGAGGAACCACCAAACTGTTTTCCACAGCCCCTGAACTATTTTTCCTTCCCACCAGTAATGCACTAGGGTTCCAACTTCCCCACATTCTTGTCAACATTTGTTATTTTGCTTTTCTGATAATAGCCATCCTAGTGGGTGTGAAGTGGTATTCATTGTGGTTTTGATTTGCATTTTCCTAATGACCAGTGACACTGAGCATCTTTTCATATGCTTACTGGCCATTTGTATATCTTCTTTGGAGAAATATCTACTCAAGTCCTTTGTGCAATTTTTAATTGGGTTGTTTGTCTTTTTGTCGTTGAGTTGTAGGAGTTCTTTATATATTCTGGATATTAAACCTTATCAGACACATGGTTATCAAATATTTTCTCCCATTCTGTAGGTTGTCCCTTCAATTTCTTGATGAAGTTCTTTGATGCACCAAAATTTTAAATTTTGATGAAATCCCATTTATCTACTTTTTAATTTTGTTGCTCATGCTTTTGGTGTCATATCTAAGAATCCATTGTCAAAAACCAGGTCTTAAAGCTTTATCCCTTTGTTTTCTTCTAAGAGTTTTAAGGTTTTAGTTCTTATATTTAGGTTACTGATCCATTTTGAGTTAATTTTTGCATCTGGCGTAAGGTATGAGTGTTTGAGTACAGTTTTGAATGGCTTTTCCAATAAGTAAGGTGTGTGTTATTAGGCTGCTTAGAGGCCATTTGTTTACTGCTTAATTTCTGGCTATAGTCTGGATAGGTGAATGTCAGATAACTTATTCTATATAGGCAGGTTATTACTCTATAATGCTATTTCTAGGGGAACTGGATTCTGAAGTCCAAATGGAGAACTTCCCCACAATCACCAACTGCAATACTAGAGTTCCACTCATATTCTTTGTACTCCCTCATGGGCTCAGCTCCCATGGATGCTCTGGCAGGGGCTCCAGCACCTTCTCATGTCCTGGTGGTGACAGTAGAAGGTACTCACGTACTAACTGTGTCAAAAGGTCTAATGGAGGCTTGTGAGAACTCCCAGAAGAGGAGGGCTAAGGAAGAAACAAACTCCTGCAGACAGCGGAAACAACTCCAGCTTCCATGGGTAGCAGGGGTAGCTCAAAGTCCCTCAAGAGAGACTGTTGATAAGTATGGGACATTCATAAGTCAAATGCTTAGAAGGAGACTGCCTATATATAAAAATGGTTTTTAAAATAGTTTCTATTTTCTCAGTAAAAACTAGAGGAAAACAACACAAAACACTGCTTAAACTGAAAGAGGATCCCTATTTACAGTGTGCTTATTTGAGTCTCGATTAGAAGTAGGAGGGAAAAAAAGACAAAAATCAGTGGCTGCTCAAACAAAACGCTGGAATTCTATTTTTAGTTTTCTATTCATTAGAATGGCTTCCAGAGGCAAGTTGAAGAATATGAACAAAACAGGCTTTCCTATTGCTCGAGGGAAGAGCATCAGGAATGTTGGTTGCAGCCAGGCATTTTGCTCAAGGGAAAAAAAATCTAATTCTTTACACTTTATTAACTGATTATACCCTTGTTTCCTATAGTAAAATTAAATGGTAAACAATACCTGCAGATTACAGGGATCTCAGCTGGAAACAATTCGTTAACAATGAGACATGAGGGATACATCCACTATTGCTAGTGACTCTCTAGATATTGCTACATTTTTTTTCCTAATATCTACACCTACAAAACTATTGGTACTTTCTTTTTTTTTTTATTTACCATGACATAGAATAAATCTAAATCATTTTATACTGCATGGTTAATGTACTTGATTGTACTAGATGATTTATAGGAAATTAATCATAAGGTGTTAAATGCAGAATCCCAGGCCTCCCAATCCCCAAGTTTAGACTGAGTCGGCCTGAGGTGGTACCCTAGGATCTCACTTTTAAACTTCCTCACTAGGGGATTCTGATGCAGGTAGTCCTTGAACCACCCTTTGAGAAACTGCTGTATTGTTCATCTCTCAACTGGTTCATTATATGTAGATTGAAATGGCTAAATCTTTTTTTACCCTGGTATGGTTCACGTTTTCTTCTGTCATTCCTAGGGTTCATCTGTTTATAGACCTTGGTACTTCATCTCTCTCAAGAGGAGGCTGGCACATACTAGGCTTTCTGAAATAGGCAAATCACCTATTTTTTAAGAAAATATTTCTCTTTTAATATTCTTTTTGATGTCATCATTTACATATTGACATCTCTGGTTCCCTATTTTCAGTCTTTTAGCTTTGTTTTATTTTTGTGAATTCCTTATCTGGGTTGGTATCTGGTTGATCTGTCCTGTGTCCTAGTCTTGGATTGCTATCTGATGTTGTTGGTTCTCTAACCAGAGGACTCCTTTTAATATTTCTTGTAATTTTGGTCTGGTTTTTACATATTCCTTTAATTTCTGTTTATCTGGAAATTTTGCCATTGTATTTGAGAGACAATTTTGCTGGATATATAATTCTTGGCTGGTAATTTTTTTTCCTTCAAGGCTTTATATATGTCACCCCATTGCGTCCTTGCCTGCATGGTTTCTGCTGGGTGATCAGAGCTTAGTCTTATTGGTTCTCCTTTGTGGGTGACTTTTCGTTTATCCCTAGCTGCTCTCAGGATTCTTTCTTTGTTTTTGGTTTCCGCAAGTTTGATTATGATATGTCATGGTGACTTTCTTTTGGAGCCTACCCTGTATGAGGTTCGTTGAGCTTCTTGGACAGGTATCTTCTTGTTTTTCATGATACTAGGGAAGTTTTCTGCCAGCAAATCTTTGACAATTCTGTGTTTTCCATCCTCCCCCCACCATTCTGGTACTCTAATCACTTGTAGATCTTTCCTCTTGATAGTATCCCACATAATTTTTAGGTTTTCTTCATTCTTTTATCTGATTTTTCCTCAAACAAATTAGTGTCAAGGGATTTATCTTCAATCTCACTAATTCTGACTTCCATTATTTCAGTTATGCTCCTATAACATTCTATTGAGTTGTCTAATTCTGAAATTTTATTGCTAATCTTTTGGATTTCTAGTTGCTGTTTTTGTATGGTTTCTAGCAGCCTGTTTATTCTGTCATTTTGTTCTTGTATTGTTTTCCTGAATTCGTCTATTGCTTTGTCTGTGTTTTCCTTGGTTTGGTCTGTGTTTTGCCTGATCTCCTTCTTGATCTCTTGGAGAGCTCTGTATATTAGTCTTCTGAATTCTTTATCAGGTAGTTTTATTGTCTTATCTTCCTCCAGAAGGTTTTCTACTTCTTTATTTTGGTTGCTTGCTAGAGCCATCTTGTCCTGCTTCTTTATATGATTTGATATTGACTGTTGTCTCTGAGGCATCAGAATGTTATTATATTTATTTATTTATTGTATGTTTGTTTACTGCATCCTGAATTTTTGTTTTATTTTGTTTTGATATGTTCAAGTAGGCTGGGTGTGTGTGCTACTCTGGTCATTAATCTGGCCACACTGAAGCTCTCACCTTCTGTCTCTAGGTGGGTGGAGAAGCTACTAGATGTGTGAGCCTGGGAGTCTGTTCACTGTTCTTGTGGGGCAGCTTAGGATATAGGTAGCATTTTTGGTGAGGTAATGAATCTGTCCTGCTGATCACCTGGCTGTGGATGCAGGGGGTGTTCTCCTTGGTTGTTGGATTGGATGTTGTGTGTGTGCTCTGCCACTTGCCAGTTGGTCGGGGTGCAGGTGCCCAGGTTGTCGGTCACTGAGTGTGTGGTGTGGAGACTCTCATCTATAGTCCTGGGTGAGCAGGGATGTTTGGAGCAGGAACAGGTCTCTGGTTGCAGTGGGGGGGATGATGTGGGGGGCAAGGCAGGGGGCTGTAGGCTGCCCCTGGGTGCCCGGATAGAGGGCATGTCCCTGTCCGCTAGAGTGTATAGTGGGGGGGTGGTAGTGCAGCTGGTCCTTGGGCACCCGGTGCTGTTGGCTGAAGGGATTGGCGGGTGCCACTGGTTCTCAGGGCAGCTAGATGGAGTGGGTGGTACCCCTGGCCCTCATGCCCCTGGTGTGGGTGGGTGAGGCCCCTTCTTAGGGGGCAGGGCAGTGTCAAATGCCACAGATCTGCAGTTCCCACTCGGCTGCTACAGGTGAAAATGGACTTCAACTGAGAACCCTGCTGTTTTGTCCTAATGAGTATGTGCTGTGCTGGGTCAGCTAGCAAGGCACTGGTGCGGGTGATAGGCAGGGGTGAAGGGTGCTGCAAGTCTGTGAACCCCCTATGCCAGTGGCTAGGCAAAGGGGCGGGTGCCTCTGGACCGGGGCATGAGTTCCCGGCTTAGGAGGCTCAGTGGTGTTGAATGCCCCCCCGGAGTGGTGTCGGAGTGGGGAGGGGGATGAATGAGGGGAAAAGAGTGCTCCTCAGCCCTGGAGCTGTGAGGGGAAGGCTGTGGTGTGCATGGTGGGTTGGGAGCTTGCACTTAACTTTCGCAGGTCTGATGTCACTCCTGTCTAGTTCTGGAGATGTGTGCAGAGTTGTTGCTGTTTGGCTGCACCAGTTGGGTTCTGCTTGGGATGCTGCTGCTTGCCTCAATATGTCCATGCTGTGCCGACTCAGCTAGCAAGACACTGGCGATCCACAATTGCCGGTTTCCACTGTTTTTGAGTTGTCTCTCCTTCCACCTGTCACTCAGTCTGATTCTTCAGCTTTGTCTTTGATGCTTAGGGTTACTAGATTGTCATATATATCCAATTCACTTGTTTTTTCACATAAGCGTTCCACATGAAGTGTCTGACTATTCTGCCATCTTGGCCCTACCTCTCTCCTCTAATACTCTTGAATAATCTATTTTTTCAAATTGTAACTACTATCATCACTACCACCACCCATCAGCAATAAGCTGGGAATGTTAAGTAGAATAAAAGCATTTATGTCATGAGACATTTAACAAAATCTCCAAGTGATTCCACCATAGCAAGATGTGAGCATCCCAGTACCAATGAGTGAAGTAGGGTTGCCCAAACTAGTTTGTTGGATGACAGGAAATAAAATGAACACAGAAGCTGGCATTGAACATATTTCCAGTCTTATAAAAACACTTAACACTCTGATTATCAACAAAAGGTCTAGAGAGAGTCATTTAGGCCATTGTTGTCTGCTGAACAAACAGTGAGTACTTACCACATGGAAAGCACTGAACTAGACACCATCTTTAATACACACAGATAACATGCAAACAACCCTGAGTTTCTTTGCAGTGCAATGATAGCACTACATAACAGAAAGTAGTAAAGTTTTAAAAGTAGTGGGACAAAAAAGGAAGCACAGTACATGCTGGTTGCTGAACAGAGTGTGCCAGCTCCTGAGAGTGAGCAAACAAAACAACACTCAATATTGCTCACAGTATCCCATGGAAACTGCTACTAGTGGGGTGGGAGGTGGTGGCAACGATTAGCCCAATTGTCAAAGGAAATTGGCACCTGGGACATCTCAGTTGTGAGTGCCAGGGATTGCCATCCCCTGTTGTAGATATGTCTGAAGATGACGGAAATTATGTGGTAAAACCTGAAGCTACACACAGCCAACCTTTTTCATCACACAGAGCAAAAAAGTAATCATTGAATCCTGCTTCCTAGGCAGTTTGACTTAAAAATCACCGTTTAATAATTTAAGTGACTGCTAAGTAGAAAGCAAAATAAAAAAGAACAGTATCTGTCTTTGGGTAATTTTACTATAGACCAGCTCTATCTCTGGCTTTTCTTACTTCCAAGTTTTGGGCTATATGGATCATCTAATATTTATCAAATCTTATGTACCTTTTGTATGGATTTTTCTTCCCCCAGTAAGTGGTAGGCTCTTCAAAGGTAAGTATATTTATATATTCAAATAAATATATTTATATTTATTTCACCTCTGGACAAGGTGAAATCTGCTTAAAACGCACATCAAAGGAAAAGGTGAGTTATTATAAACACACAACTTCCAATGCAAAAGGGGAGAATGAACCATTTCTCTGACTTGCTATGCCCTAGGCTTAGCTCTCTTCCTAACACCAGAACAGAGCTGGAAAAAGAAAAGCTTACTGAATACAAGTTGATTCTCATCAATGGGCAATACAAGTTATGTCCAGCTTTATATCACTTTGAAATTCACCCACTACAGATGTTACATCTATCTCATTGAACTGTTTGATTGTCAGAGTCATGCTTAATGTGAAACGGCAAGAGGGGCCACCACTACTAAGGTTCTGGGAGTCAACAGGTCTATCAGTATTAAAGCAAGTTTCACTGCTGACGTGCAGAAAAGAGATGTAATGACAGAAGGATGCCTAAGTATCTTTGGTATGGTGAGCTTTGTGGCATAACCACAAGCAAGGGTGGCATAAGAAATACTCCAAAGGATGTACTAATGCATAGCTTCAAATAGCATGACATAGCTGTGGGCTGCTGGGGAGACAGCAGCAGAGACCAGCTTGGAATGTAGCAATCTGGAATTTGGAAACTCTTTTTGGGCAAAGGCTTTCAGCTGACCACAAGTTGAACACAGAAATACAGACAGTGACAGTCTCTACAAACAGCAGCTGCAGCCACAAATCAAAAAGCAGTCTGTACGTATTGCCATGTAGAAAGGACTTTTGGTTGAATATTTAGCCTTTGCTCCCCACAAGTGTGGGTGAAATCAGTAGTGACATATTTGAATAAGAGGAAGGGCAGCTATATATACTGGATGTCACTCCCTTCTCTTGGCAGTGTCTGCTTATGTAATTTGCAATTCCCCATCCCTCTAAAGTGAAAGGCACTTTGACACATAAGCAGGAAAACATACACTTCCACTTGTAATACCTGGAAATCACTAGAGGCTATCATCATTTGTGAGTAGAATCAGCTTATAAATTATAATATACCTAGAGAACCTATAGCAGAGCTGGGGTAAAACCGATCCCAGCCAATCCTGAGCTCTGAATTAAGAAAATATTAGCTCAAATAAATGACTCTTGAAAATTTTATAACAATGCTGCAGTTTACCTTTACAAAGCTGGACTAATGCAGGTTAGAGTAGCATTATGATCAAAATGAGATTGCCTGTGCAATCCATTTAATTTAAACTAGGCTTTTTTTTTTGGTCCAAAATTTTACCATCATTAGCATTCTATGAGTCCATTTCGGTTCCCAATGGAGACCTAAACCACATAAACTACCTCTAAGCCATAGTTGACTACAACATTCAAGATCAAGTATGGAGGAAGGATAAAAGTGATAAAAGAGTTGCAACAGTCAGAACAAATCTTGGGGGAGAAATAGGATACAGGTAGAAAGCAAATTAAGAAATAGATGACTATTGATTCTGAGGGGACAATAATGTTCCAAACATTGTAGAAAAATTAAGCAGTGAAAAGTATTTTAGGGAATGATGAGTTAGTCATATTCAGTTTAAATTGATGTTGAAATACGTTGTAGACAAGAGCTCAACTGTTATAACTAGGGCTCAAATGATGAAACAAAGGCTAGAAACAATCAATGGTATAGACAGACTTATGGGGTTGGATAGATAACAAGGATCTGAACATAGGTATGTGGCCAGCGGACCATTAATGCAGGAGTGGCTCACAGGAATATGAGTATAGAAAGTAGATCAGGCAGGATAGGCTATAAGTACAGTACAGGTTGAACTCAAAGGAAAACCTAAGATACAAGTATCAATTTAGGCAAGGGGCAGGCAGGTTAATCACTGGTGATATATTCAGCACAGAATAAATGCCTGAAATTCAAACCATTGGAGAAAACAGTAAAGGGCCTGCGACACAAGTTCAGAACTTTACACAGGGTAAAACTACAATCACCAAGGGCAGAAAAGGAGTGGTAAGAAAACTGAAAGGCTAGGAAGACCATTTCACTGTGAGATTAGTTGCAATGGTTTCTCAGTTAACTTGGCATTTTAGTACCTCTTGTGCTGAAGTGTCGCCAGGGCCTCCCTTGAGGTAAACAACTAGTTATGTGACATCATGGCAGACGAATACTGCTTCAGTAGCTATAAAACTGAGAGGAAAATATTTCAATATGGCTGTTGATTAGATTCTAGCATTAGTATGTTCCTATGGAAATGTTATTTTCTCAGAGGAAAATTCCTGACTCTTGCTTATGACCATGACAGTGAGTGAAGAAAGACTCCTGCTGAGTATTGTCTCATAAAGTTTTTCCATAGCATCTTAAAAGAGCTACCCACTCAAGAAGAAATTATGATAAAATATAAACAAATGAAGTGTAGCAAAACATCCTATTTATTAGATTCAATTTTATGCATATCCATTGTTTAATTGTTAGTTTTAGGGACTAAAGTCATCTTTTCACAGAGCAATGGATAATTAGATTTCATCGCTGTCTACTAGTCTCTTTCCACAGAATTTGAACCCTAATGAATCCTCTAATTTCTACTAATGAATAAACAAAGTAGGTTTGTACAGTTCATAGCTGATTGCTCCTAATTATAAATATCTTCTATAAAAAATCTTCATAAACTTTAAAATTTAACAAGTATATAGACATTTGGATCAAGATGGCTGACTAACCAAACTGTTGGTCTTCTTCCCCCAAGACTCAATTAAAATGACACTAAACAAATAAAAAAGGTACAATGAAGAGAATGATAGAGGGAATCAGCACAAAAGAGATTTCAATATTTTCTGAAAGACAGGAAGTGGATAGGATGCTGACTGATGAAGAAGTTAAGAGAAAGTGACAGAAGAGGTTTACAGCCTGGGAGAATGCTGGTCTTCCTTGTAGGCCACCAGAGAGATTTGTAACTTGGAAACGTCAAGTAAGGCTGAGGATGAGAATGAAATGTGAGAAATTCATTGAAAGCCTGTATATTTAATAATCATCTCTCACTCCCATGTGTATAATTCTTAGTATTAAAGTGCTTATTTCCAAGGCATTAAACAAACAAACAAAAAAACCCAGAGGTTTCTTCTGTAAAGAGATTAAACAAATAGTCTGATAAAAATTCAGGTAGCCAGTGTGGGCACTAATTGCCCTAGACATTCTGGGATTTAAAGGTCTCCCAGAATAATGGCTCTATGTACATGAGTGGGAGTTGTTGACTGGCAGGCCTCATATTTGGGGTAGCCATCCATTTTGCTCAATGCCTAGACATAATATGAAAATTCAGAACATCAAAAATAAAGAGGAGATCCTAAAAACTCCCAGATAGGAAAACATTAACAGTTAAAGAAACACCAGCAATACTGGCTGTTAGAGAACAATGGAGAAATGCCTTTAGAATTTTGAGGAACAATTATTTTGAAATGATAATTTTGTTCCTAGCCAACTATCAATTGAGTTAGATAGCAAAAGAAAGACATTCAGATTGCAAAGACTCCAAGTTTACCTCTCACATCCCTTTCTTAGGAAGTTGCTTAAGGACGTACTTCAGCAAAATGAGAGAGTAAAGAAAGACAGAGATACACACTGGATTCTGAAAACAGTGGTCCTAAACCCAGACACTAATAAAGTGAATCCAAGGATGACAGCTGCACAGTAAGCCTAAGGAGCACTCAGTCTGAATTGAAGTAAGAGGATGAAAGGCTCCAGGGAAGGCATCCAAGACAAAGAGGTGGAGGGGGCTCAAGACTTCATCCATCTTTAATAAATGAGATAAACTTATGGATGTTTCAGACAGTGCAAGAAAAAAATAAAGGCAGTTAGAAAATCCAGGAAAAAACAAATAGTTATACAAATCAAGAAATGTAATGTTTTCATAACACTTGGCAGAGAGAATGATTTTAAATAGTCAAATAATACAAACACTGTATATTGATTTTCAACTTTCAGAAACAGCTAATATACAAAATCACAGGATACTTAATTATAGATATAGAACAAAACATAAATGTTATCTTTCTTGGCAATAAAAAAATTAAAAGCACAAACGACAAATATTAGTAGGTAGAAGGGGTGAGAGATAAAGAGAAGAGCAGGGAACTAACAGCTTCATCTTACAAATAGGTCTAAATACATTAAACAAACAAACAGAGGAACTAAAAAGAATGATAACTGCATTGGGAAGAGAGGTGGTATAAGTTATATAAGGCCTCATGTATTACAGCCGAAAGTTAATGAAGTGTAAAATGAATAACTCCAAAAAAATAACAGTATACCTAGAAGCAATCACCAGAAGAACTGAAGAGAAATAGTAAAAAGAGTTAAAGGTAACAATTTTAGAGGATTAGGGCTGAAGGCAGAGAGGGCTGGTTGGTGAATAACCACTTACATTATAAACCTTTATGTATATAGTTCATAAACCATATGCATATATTACTTCATAAGATATAACAATGAAAATAATCATATGGCTATTTTAAAATCAACCAGGAACCTTGAAACAGAAAGCTTCTTTTGCCACTATAAAACTCAAACCAGCATCTGATAACCCTCATTTGAAAAAAAGTGCTAGCAAGGGATCATTAAGCATAGCTCCTGTCTCTATGATCCAACCTGCCTGTTTCCCTCAATCCCTGACCCCAAAACGTGTCTTTTCTTTTACAACCACTGAAACACAAAACATATTATGGGACTGAGTTACAACCAGTTTCATTCTCAACAATGGAGACTGACTATTTTTTATGCTTTATAGACATACAATAAACTACATAGGACATCAGCAAAATGGCAGATTAAACAAAAAAACCCAAACCCATTGCTGTTGAGTTGATTCCGACTCATAGAGACCCAGTAGGACAGAGTATAGCTGCCCCATAGAGTTTCCAAGGAGCATCTGGTGGATTCATCTGCCGACCTTTGGGTTAGCAGCTGTAGCACTTAACCACTATGCCACCAGGGTTTCCAAAATGGCAGAGCAGGCAGCTCCAAATGTCTGTTCCTCCACAGAGACATTAAAACACAAGCATAAATTGTCAGAACCAACTTTGTTAGAACTTTGGAAAACATTAAAAGGTTTACATCAACCAAGAAAATGCTGAATCAAAAAAACAAGCAATTTAAAAACAGAATGAAAGCTTTGTGGCATGTTTACTTACCCTTGTTCCACCCCTCCCCAGTTTGGCAGCAATCTGGAAGATGGCAGCCCACATTCCCAGTGTGGCATCTGGTCCCCGGTTCTGAAGGGAGCAGAGCAGACCTTACTCACAAAATTATTGTGCTTGTCTGTTCTAACCTGTCTGAGGGCTACCTGAAAGGCTGATGCAAGGTGCTCATCTCTCTTTCGCATAACTCAGAAAGCACTCAGGGTGGAAAAGTGGTGGGCACAGCTCAATAACACTGAGGTAAATGAAAAATGGGCAGCCACTTGGGGTAAAAGATTATGGTTGACATACAAAATAGACCGTGTAAAGCCTTGGAGGAAAAGCTGGGGAGAGAGTTTCTTTGGGAAATTAGGGCATTCAAAAGTGAGAATTTAGAAAGCCACGCACTTGTCTAGGACAAGATGCAGGATCAGGAAAGAACTGAGAAGACCCTAAGCTTTCACTGCTGGCTGATCTGTAGGCTAAGTCAAAACAGGAATTGAAGGCTAAGAGAGAATTGTAACTGGCCTGATAAGTGTTAAAGGAGTGCCTGGGCACAGACCCAATCCTCAAAGAATGGGAGACTTTTTTTTCACCAGCTGCTGAAGTTTAAGGAAATCTCTGTCAAAACACTAACTGAACACAAGATAAAGGACCATACACAACAAGAAATCCAGTCTTTACAAAAAATAGTTTGGAGAAGTCATGAAACAAATGAACAACTGCAGCCATCAGCAATCAAGAACAATGAATTCTAGGAAAGAGGGAGAATTTGATATCCAGATGTGATGATTAATTTTATGTGTCAACTTGGCTAGTCTGTGGTTCCCAGTAGTTTGTCCAAGCACTAGTCTAGCTGTTGATGATGTGATGTGATGTGATGTAATGTCACGTGATATAATGTACTGTACTGTAATGTGATGTACTGTAATGTAATTACCTTCCATAATGTCATCTAATGTAATGTAATCAATTCATCATTTGAAAAGGGAGTTTCCTTCGGGTGTGTTCTCCTTGCAGACTATAAATAGATATTTTGGCAGAACTCACTCTCTTCACTCTTGCACTCTTTCATTGCCTGACCTACAGATATTGGGCCACAAGCCTGCAGAAGTCTCCAGCCTGCTGCCTGACCTATGGATTTTGGAATTGCAAGCCTCCCCACAATCGTGAGCCAGTAGGAGTCTCCAGTTTGTCACTTTACCTATGGAGTTTGGACTTGCCAGCCCCTACAATCTCATGAGCCAATCCCTTTAAGTAAGCCAATCACTCTCTCTCCATTTCTGTGTGTGTGCACATACACACACACACATCTATGTATATATCTGTTTCTCTACAGAATCATGACTAAAACACCAGAATTATTACATTTTAACATTCAAAAGTCAACTTTTCAACAAAAAAATCACAAAGCGTACAAAGAAACAGGAAAGTATGATCCATTAAAAAGAAAAAATAAATTGATGGAAACTGTCCTTGAGGAACGCCAGACATTGGAATTTACTAGACAAAGACTGTGTTAAGTATGCTTAAATAACTAAAGGAAACTATGGACAAAGAACTAAAGTAAACCAGGAAAATGATGTATGAACAAAGTGAGGATATCAATAAAGAGATATCCATTATAAAAAGGAACCAAATAGACATTCTTGAGCTGAAAAGTACAATAACTGAAATTAAAAATTAACTGGAGGGATTCAACAGCAGATTTGAGTTGTTGTTAGTTGCTGCCAAGTCAATTAGATTTAAGTAGGCAGAAGAGACAATCAGTGAATTTGAAGACAGGACAATTGAAATTATCCAGTCAGAGGAGCAGAAGGAAAAAAGAATGAAGAAAAATTGACAAGAGTCTACAGGGACCTATGGGACACCATCAAGCGGACCAACATTTGCATTATGGGAGTCCCAGAAGGAAAAGAGAGAGAAAAAGGGGTATAAAGTATATTTGAAGACACAATGGCCGAAAATTCCCCAAATTTGACAAAAAATATAAATCTATACATCCAAGAAGTTTAACAAACTCCAAGTAGGATAAACTCAAAGATATCCACACTGAGACACATTATAATTTAATTGTTAAAAGACAAAGAGAGAATCTTGAAAGCAACAAAAGAGAAGTGACTCATTACTTACAAGGGATTCTCAATTGGATTAACAGCCAATTTCTCATCATGAATCATGGAGGCCAGAAGGCAGTGGAATTACATATTTCAAGTGCTGAAAGAATAAAACTGCCAACCAGGAATTCTATATCCAGCAAAACTATCCTTCAAAAATAAAGGAGAAATTAAGACATTCTCAGATAAACAAAAGGTAAAGAAGTTTGTTAGCAGTAGACCTACCTTACAGAAATGCTGAAGGGAATCCTTCATTTTGAAATGAAGACACTAGGCAGTAACTCAAAGTCACACAAAGAAATAAAGATGACTTACATTCTATTTTGTCAGATATTAGTGTAGTCATCACAAATATTTTTGGATACTATTTGCATGGAATGTTTATTTTCCATCCTTTCACTTTCAACATATTGGTGTCTTTGGATCTAAAACACATCTCTTGTAGAGAGCATACAGTTGAATCATTTTTTTTAAAAAATCTATTCTACCAACTTCTGTCTTTTAATTGTTGAATTTAATCCATTTACATTTAAAGAAATTACTGATAAGGAAGGACTTACTTTGGCCATTTTGCTATATGTTATCTGTATTTCTTGTGCCTTTTTGGTCTCTCATTTCCTCTGTTACTATCTTCTTTCGTGTTTAACTTTTTTGTAGAGAACCATTTTGATCCCAATATTATTTCTTTTTGTGTATTTTAAAAGATATTTTATTTGTGGTTACAATGGGGGTTATATTTAACACCCTACATTAATAATGATCTAGTTTATAATGATCTACCCATTTAACTTCAATAGCATATGAAGACTCTGCTCTCATACAGCTCTGACCCTCCCTTACGTTGTTGTCACAAATTACATCTTTATACATTGTGTGTCCAGTAACAAAGATTTATAACTATTTTTTGTGTATTTGTCTTTTAAATCATGTAGGATATAAAAAGTGGAGTTATAAATTAAAAAATACAGTAATATTGGTTTTTATATGTAACGTAGTTATCTAGTGCTGCTATAAAAGAAATACCACAAATGGATGGCTTTAACAAACAGACATTTATTCTCTCACAGTTTAGGAGGCTAGAAGTTCGAATTCAGAGTGCCAGCACCAGGGCAAGGCTTTCTCTTTGTTGGCTCTGGGGGAAGGTCCTTGTCATCACTCTTCTCCTGGTATAGGAGCTTGTCAGCACAGGGACCCCAGGTCGAAAGGACATGCTCCACTCCCAGCTCTTCTTTCTTGGTGGTATGAAGTCCCTCTCCTCTATGCTTGCTCCTTTCTTTCATATCTCAAAAGAGATTGACTCAAGATACAACCTAATCCTGTAGATTGAGTCCTGCCTCATTAAAATAACTACTTCTGATCCTGCCTCATTAACATCATAGAGGTTAGGATGTGCAACACATAGGATAATCATATCAGATCAGAAAATGGTGGACAAGTACACAATACTAGGAATCACGGCCTAGCCAAGTTGACACACATTTTTGGGGGGCACAATTCAACCCATAACAATATGTATTTATGTTTATACTATAAAAATGGAATTATACATCCATTCATCCATTGATGGACATTTGAGCTGTTTACGTCATTTACTATGTAGTTATGTTTATATTTACCTATATAAATGGAATAAGCTCTCCAATCAAAAGGCCGAGATTGGTAGACCCCTCCCTCACTCCATATTTAAAAATTAATTCAACGTGAACCAACAACCTAAATATAAGAGCTAAATCCATAAAACTCTTAGAAGAGAACATATGGGTAAATACTTATGACCTTTGATGTGACAATGGATTCTTAGCTATGATACTGAAAGCATGAGCAACAAAAGAAAAAATAGATAAATTGAACTTCATTAAAATTAAAAACTTTTGTACATCAAGAGCATTGTTAAGTAAGTAAAAAGACAACCTACAGAAGGGAGAAACTATTTCGCAAATCATGTATCTGATAAGGGTCTAGTACGTAGAATATATAAAGAACTCTTACAACTCAAAACAACAACAATAACAACAAAAAACTCAATTAAAAAATGGGCAAAGGATTTGAATAGACATTTCTCCAGAAAGATATACAAATAGCCAACAAAAACATGAAAAGATTCTCAACATCATTAGTAATTAGAGAAATGCAAATCAAAACCACAATAAGGTACAACTTCATACCCATCAGGATGGCTATTATTTTAAAAAAAGGAAAATAACAAGTGCCAGTGAAGATGCAGAGAAATTGGAACCTTCACACATTATTGGGGGGCATGCAAAATGGTGCAGTCACTGTGGAAAACAGTTTGATAGTTCCTCAAAAGGTTAAACATAGAATTACCTTATGATCCTGAAATTCCACTCCTAGGTATGTACCCAAAAGAACTAAAAACAGTACTAAAACAAGTACATGTATAATGTATATGCATGTTCATAGCAGCATTATTTATAATAGCCAAAAGGTGGAAACAGCTCAAACGTCCATCAGTGGAGGAACGGATAAACAAATTGTCATATATATGTACAATGACATATTATCCAGCCACAAAAAATAATTAAGTAATAATACATGCTATAACATGGATGAACGTCAAAAACATTGTGCTAAGTTAAAGAAGCCAGCCACAAAAGGTCACATATTGTATGATTCCATTTATATGAAATATCCAGAATAGATAAAGCTATAGAGAACAGGATGCAGATTGGTGGTTACCAGGGGCCAGGGCGGGGGGAAGACGAGAGTGGGGAGAAGCTTAAGGGGTAAGGGATTTTACTTGGAGTGATGCAAATGTCTTGGAAATAGATAGAAACTGTGGTTGCACAACACTGTGAATGTATTAAATGCCACTGAATTACTTTAAATGGTTAATTTAATGTTAAGTGAATTTCATCTCTAAATTATTTAAAAACTGCACATATTTAAGTGCACAACTTGATAAGTTTTGACATATATATGTACACCTGTGAAACCATCATCACAATCAAAATAATGAAATATCCATCACCCTCAAAAGCTTCCTCATTACCCTTCATAATCCCTCCCTACTTATCCCCATCTCTGATGCCCTCTCTATTGTTACTGATCCGCTTTCTGTCACTATAGATTACTTTCCACTTTCTAGAATTTTATATAAATAAAATCATACAATATATACCCTTTTTATCTGGTTTCTTTCATAAGCATATCCTCATATGCTTCTTTCAAACAATTATTTTGAGATTCATCCAAACTGTAACATGTAGCCATAGTTCATTCCTTTTTTTTTTTTTTTTTGATGATTAGTATACTACTGTATGAATGTACCAGAGTTTGTTTATCCATTCGCCCTCTGATGGACAAAATGGGTTGTTTCCAGCTTTCAGTTATTACAAGTAAAACTGTTATGAACATTGATATACAAGTCCTTGGGTGGATGAATGCTTTAATTTCTTTTAAGAAATACTTGGGAGTGGAACTGCTGGGTAATATGTTAAGCATATATTACAAGAAACTGCCAAACTTTCGTAAACTGGTTGTACCACTTTACATTCACACCGACAGTGTATGAGAGGTCCAATTACTCCACATACTCATCAAAACTTGGTATGGTCAGTCTTTTTTATTTTAGTCATCTTAATAGTTGTGTAGTCGTCTCTCCTTGTGGTTTTATTCTGCATTTTCCTAAGGACTAATGATGTTGACTCAAAATGAGAAGAACATCTGTAAACATCCATTAATAATCAGAATGTGGAATGTACGAAGTATGAAACTAGGAAAATCGGAAATCATCAAAAACGAAATGGAACACACAAACATCAATATCCTAGGCATTAGTGAGTTGAAATGGACTGGTATCGGCCATTTTGAATTAGATAATCATATGGTCTACCATGCCGGGAATGACAAATTGAAGAGGAATGGCGTTGCGTTCATCGTCAAAAAGAACATTTCAAGATCTATCCTGAAGTACAATGCTGTCAGTGATGTGATAATATCCATACATCTACAAGGAAGTCCAGTTAATACGACTATTATTTGAATTTATGCACCAACTACTGAGGCCAAAGATGAAGAAATTGAAGATTTTTACCAACTTCTGCAGTTTGAAATTGATCAAATATGCAATCAAAATGCATTGATAATTACTGGGGATTGGAATGCGAAAGTTGGAAACGAAGAAGGACTGGCAGTTGGAAAATGTGGTCGTGGTGATAGAAACAACATGAGATTGCATGATAGAATTTTGCAAGACCAATGACTTCATTGCAAATACCTTTTTTCAACAACATAAAAGGTGACTATACACGTGGACTTCGCCAGATGGAATACACAGGAATCAAATCGACTACATTTGTGAAAAGAGATGATGGAAAAGCTCAATATCATTAGTCAGAACAAGGCCAAAGGCTGAATGTGGAACAGACCATCAATTGCTCATATGCAAGTTCAAGTTGAAGAAAATTAGAGGAAGTTTTTAAGAGCCAAAGTACGGCTTTGAGTATATACCACTAGAATTTAGAGAACATCTCAAGAATAGACTTGACACATTGAATATTAATGACCGAAGACCAGATGAGTGGTGGAATGACATCAAGGACATCATACATGAAGAAATCAAGAGGTCATTAAAAAGACAAGAAAGAAAAGACTAAAATGGATGTCGGAAGAGACTCTGAAACTTCCTCTTGAACATTGTCTTAGGCATCTAGTGCTGCTATAACAGAAATGCCACAAGTGGATGGCTTCAACAAAGAGAAATTTATTTTCTCACAGTCTGGTAGGCTACAAGTCCAAATTCAGGGCATCAGCTCCAGGAGAAGGCTTTCTCTCTCTGGCGGCTCTGTAGGTTGATCCTTGTTATGCATCAGTCTTCCCTTGGTCTGAGAGCATCTCAGCGCAGGAACCTCAGGTCCAAAGGATGGGCTCTGCTCCTGGCACTGCTTTCTTGGTGGTATGAGGTTCCTATGTGTCTCTGTTCACTTCTCTCTTTTATATCTCAAAAGAGATTGGATTAAGACACTATCCAATCTTGTATACTTCATCAGTATAACTGCCACTAACCCATTTTATTAGATTGTAGTGATTGAATTTACAACACATAAGGAAATCACATCAGATTACAAAATGGTACACAATTATATAATACTGGGAATCATGACCCAGCCAAGTTGACAGATATTTTGGGGGGACACAATTCAATCCATGACAAACATCCAGTAGCTAAAGTGAAAGGAAGAAATGATGAAGTAAAAGAGCTGAACAGAAGATTTCAAAGGGCAGTTTGAGGAGACAAAGGAAAGCATTATAATGAAATGTGCAAAGACCTAGAGATAGAAAACCAAAAGCAAAGAACACACTTGGCATTTCTCAAGCTGAAAGAACTGAAGAAAAAATTCAAACCTCGAGTTGCTATATTGAAGGATTCTACTGAGAAAATATTAAATGACACAGGAAGCATCAAAAGAAGATGGAAGGAATACACAGAATCACTGTACCAAAAAGAATTGGTCGACATTCAACCATTTCAGGAGGTAGCATATGATCAGGAACCAATGGTACTGAAGGAAGAGGTCCAAGCTGCACTGAAGGCATTGGCGAAAAACAAGGCTCCAGAAATTGACAGAATACCAATTGAGATGTTCCATCAAATGGAAGCAGCGCTGGAAGTGCTCACTTGTTTATGCCAAGAAATTTGGAAGACAGCTGCCTGGCTAACTGACAGGAAGAGATCCATATTTGTAACCATTCCAAAGAGAGGCGATTCATCAGAATGTGGAAATTATTGAACAGTATCATTAATATCACACACAGGTAAAATTTTGCTGAAGAGCATTCAAAAGCGGTGGTAGCAGTACATCAACAGGGAACTGACAGAAATTCAAGCAGAATTCAGAAGAGGATGTGGAAC
Source organism: Trichechus manatus latirostris (assembly GCF_000243295.1). NCBI lineage: Eukaryota > Metazoa > Chordata > Mammalia > Sirenia > Trichechidae > Trichechus > Trichechus manatus. Next base: position 6,023,340 of record NW_004444006.1, on the reverse strand, counting down.
AAGGGATATCACTGCTGATGTCAGACAGATTTTGGTTGAAAGCAGAGAATACCAGAAAGATGTTTACCTGTGTTTTATTGACTATGCAAAGGCATTTGACTGCGTGGATCATGACAAATTATGGATAACATTGCGAAGAGTGGGAATTCCAGAACACTTAATTATGCTCATGAGGAACCTGTACACAGATTAAGAGGCAGTCACTTGAACAAAACAAGGGGATACTGCGTGGTTTAAAGTAAGGAAAGATGTACGTCAAGATTGCATCCTTCCACCATGCTTATTCAATCTGTATGCTGAGCAAATACTCTGAGAAGCTGGACTATATGAAGAAGAACGCAGCATCAGGCCTAGAGGAAGACTTATTAACAACCTGCTTGCTGAAAGTGAAGAGGAGTTGAAGCACTTACAGATGACAATCAAAGACCACATCCTTCATTATGGATTTTACTGGAACATAAAGAAAACACAAATCCTTACAACTGGACCAATAAGCAACATCATGATAAATGGAGAAAAGACTGATGTTGTCAAAGATTTCATTTTACTTGGATGCACAATCAATGCCCATGGAAGCAGAAGTCAAGAAATCAAACGACATCTTGCGTTGGGTAAATCTGCTGCAAAAGACCCCTTGAAAGTGTTAAAAAGCAAAGATGTCACTTTAAGGACTAAGGTGCGCCTGACCCAAGCCATGGTGTTTTCAATCTCCTCATATGCATGTGAAAGCTGGACAGTGAATAAGGAAGATGGAAGGAGAATTGATGCCTTTGAATTATGATGTTGGCAAAGAATATTGAATATGCCATGGACTGCCAGAAAAACGAACAAACCAGTCTTGGAAGAAGTACAGCCAGAATGCTCCTTAGAAGCAAGGATGGAGAGACTTCATCTCACATTTTTTGGACATGTTATCAGGAGGGACTATCCCTGCAGAAGAACATCATGCTTGGTAAACAGGAGGGTCAGCACAAAAGAGGAAGACCCTCAACGAGATGGATTGACACAGTGGCTGCAACAATGGGCTCAAGTATAACAATGATCATGAGGATGGCACAGGACTGGGCAGTGTTTTGTTCTGTTGTACACAGTGTCACTATGAGTTGGAACCGACCGGATGGCACCTAACAACAGCAACAATGATGTTGAGTATCTTTTCATATATCTTCATTGGTGAAGTGTCTGTTCAAATCTTTTATCTGTTTTTATTTAATTTTTTTTATTGTGCTTTAGATAAAGGTTTACAGAGCAAATAAGTTTCTCATTAAACGATTAATACACATATTGTTTTGTTACATTGGTTGCCAACCCCACGACATGTCAACACTCTCCCCTTCTCGACCTTGGGTTCCCTATTACCAGCTTTCCTGTCTCCTCCTGCCTTCTAGTCCCTGTCCCTGGGCTGCTGTGCCCATTTGGTCTTGTTTTCTTTTATGGGCCTTTCTAATATTTGTCTGAAGGGTGAATCTCAAGAGTGACTTCAGTACTGAGTTAAAAGGGTGTCTGTAGTCCATATTCTCGGGGTTTCTCCAGTCTCTGTCAGACTAGTAAGCTTGGTCTTTTTGGTGAGTTAGAATTTTGTTCTACATTTTTCTCCACCTCTGTCCAGGACCCTCTACTGTGATCCCTGTCAGAGCAGTCAGTGGTGATAGCTGGGCACCATCTAGTTGTGCTGAACTCAGTGTGGTGGAGGCTGTGGTACTTGTGGTCCATTAGTCCTTTGGACTACTCTTTCTCTTGTGCCTTTGGTTTTCTTCATCCTCCCTTGCTCCACACGGGGTGGGACCAGTGGTGTGTCTTAGATGGCCATTTACAAGCTTTTAAGACCCCAGCCGCTACTCACCAAAGTAGGATGTAGAACATTTTCTTTAGAAACTATGTTATACCAGTTGAGCTAGATGTCCCCCGAGACCATGGTCCCCAGCCCACAGCCCAGTAATTTGGTCCCTCAGGGAGTTTTTAATTGAGTTGTTTATTTCTTAATACTGAGTTTTAAGAGCTTGTTATATAATCTGGATACCACTCTTTAATCAGATATATGACTACACATATTTTCTTCCAATCTGTGGGTTGTCTTTGTCTTAACAGTGCCTTATAAAGAACAGAGTTCTTAATTTTGATGAAATTCAATTTATCATTTTTTTCTTTTATGGATCATGTTTCTAGTGTTATAACTAAAAAAATCTTTTCCTGATAGTTTGCATTTAGGTCTATAATCCATTTTGAGTTAATTTTTGTATAGAGTGTGAGGTATTAATTGAGGTTTTTTGTTTTGTATAGTGACGTCCAGATGTTCTAGCATAATTTTTATTAAAAAGTCTATCTTTTCTCCATCAAACCACATTTACATCTTTTCAAATACCAGTTGACCTGATATGTGTGGGTCATTTTCTGAGCTCACTATTCTGCTCCTTGATCTATTGTCTATCTTCATATTAAGGACAGTATGTCTTGATTATTGTAACTTTCTAATAAGCCTTGAAATCAGGTAATGTAAGCCCTCAGACTTTGTTCTTTTTCAAAGTTGTTTTGCATATTCCAGGTCCTTTGTCTTTCCAGATAAGTTTTAGAATCAACTTGTCAATTTCTACAAAAAAATTATGCTGTAACTTCAATTAGGGCAGTGTTGAATCTACATATTAACACAACATCTTAACAATATTTCATATTTTTGATGATACTATGAATGGTGTTCAAAATTTAAATTTTTTTCAATTTATTATTGCTTGTCACTAATATATAGAAATATAATTTATTTTTAATATTGATCCTGTGTCCTCTGATCTTGCTATACTCACTAGTTTTAGTATCATTTCTGTAGATTCCTTGTGACTTTTTACATAGATGATCATATTGTCTGCATATAAATACAGTTTTACTTATTTTCAAATCTGGCTACCTTTTATTATTTTTTTCTTCCCTTTCTGCACTGCCAAGCACCTCCAGCATAATGTTGAATAAAAATGTTAAGAGCAGACATCCTTATTTTGTTCTTGAAGTCAGGGGGAAAATGTTCTTTTTTTCCATTACAAAGTATGGTGTTAGCTGTAGGTTTTTTGTAGATGTCCTTTATCAGGTTGAGGACGTTCCCCTCCACTACTAGTCTTCTGAGAGTTTTTAAACTTTTTTTTAATCATGAATTGGTGTTAGATCCTGTTGAAGCCTCTGTATCAATCTATATGAATGTGTGATTTTTCTTTCTGAGCCTGTTAGTGGGGTGAATCCTAATGATTTATATCCATTTTTTAAAAAATTAAGGCATAACCGACATAAAAGTTGATGACAACCCAGTGAACACCTATGTTATGGATTGAATTACGTCCCTCAAAAATGTGTGTCAACTTGGCTAGGCCATGATTCCTAGTATTGTGTGCTTGTCCTCCATTTTGTGATCTGATGTAATTTTCCTATGTGTTGTAAATCCCACCTCTATGATGTTAATGAGGTAGGATTAGAGGCAGTTATGTTAATGAGGTAGGACACAATCTACAGGATTAGGTTTTATCTTGAGTCAATCTTTTTTGACATATAAAAGGGAGAAAGGAGCAGAGAGAAGAGGGACCTCATTACCACCAAGAAAGAAGAGCCAGGAGCGGAGCATGTCTTTTGGACCCAGGTTCCCTGTGCTGAGAAGCTCCTAGACCAGGGGAAGATTGATGTCAAGGACCTTCTCCTAGAGGCGACAGAGAGAGAAAGTCTTCCCCTAGATCTGGTGTCCTGAATTTGGACTTCTAGACTTCTAAACTGTGAGAGAATAAATTTCCGTTTATTAAAGCCATCCACTTGTGGTATTTCTGTTATAGCAGCATTAGATAACTAAGACAACCTAGTTTTACATTCTGTGACTTCAACTAGACCATTAGGGGAGGAGCTCAGAATACTTGCTCTAGTCAAATACTGTGTAAGGTACTGGGGATATAAATAATCTTGAAGATCTTGTTCTTCAGAGGCTCATACTCTATCTAGTCGGGAGATAAACAACTAATAGCATCAGTGGGATGAATGCCATAGTAAGGTCATGGAGGAACATCAGTGGAAACACAGAGGACAGAAGGACATATTCTGCTTGGGCTAGGGGCTTGGGAGGATGACTTTTGAGCCAACTTTTGAAAAGTCAGCAGGAGATTACTGGGCAAAGCTGAGAGAGAAGAGCATTCCAGAAAAGTGGCCATAACTTAGGACAGTGCTTTTTAAGTTTTTACCCATAGTTCCCAACCCCCTCTATCTTGCAGGAGGGGGAGGGACAGTCTTAAGTCTTAAAATTTCTTTGAAGTACCCCATGTTAGAGGAATTTTGCTTTCTATTCCATTATATATATGAGTTTGTTTAAGTATAATGAAGTGTTTTCCTTTAACTCTGAGTAGAATTTTCATTCCGGGAATATGCACCCTAGACTCTGGTAGACCACTATCAGTCTGTGTAGCACAGCTCTGTGTGAAGGAGCTGAGAGTCACTAGTAAAGGTTCGACTAGGACTAGCTTCTTGGGGTAGCTCCCTAACCTCAGAATCACGTCATTCAGGTGTTAGACAAGCAATTAGAAATACTCTGGCTTCAAAGCTTGTATGTTTGCCTAGGGACTTTGCCTAAGGACCTAAGTTACATTTGCTCATTCTCTGATTACCCCAGCTCCAGGATAAGCCAAGTCCCACCTAGTACTGCCTAAACTCAGCAAGAATGTTTTTAATAGCTTTAAACAAGTTTTCACATTTCTTTGCCAAATCAAGTCAGCTGTACAGTATCTTGCTGGGCTCTTGAATTGACATTGAACTGGGACCATGCAGAGTCCAGTTCTAAGAAATAAATAATGTGAGAAATTATGCTAGTACTGAGATCCTTGTGCACTTGCCAGTCAGAATTTTCATTTTGACTTGTACTAATGGTAACTGTTAAATAATAATCAGAGAACTCATCGCTCATCAGCTGGCACCTAGTTGTAGGGAAAGTGCTGCCATATCCTGCTTGAGAATTGATTAGACCAGTTTTACATTGTTTCTTGCCAATAAAGTTCACATTGTTTGTTTTTTGTAAAGGATATTAGGCTACCAAATTTTTCTGAGTTTCTACTTCAGTGTTTTTCAACTATTTAAAAATTTAACCCATTACCCCCTTTGATCAATAAATGTTAAACATTTTATGCAGTCCCTCTTTCTGATGGCAACCCCCTTCCCAAGGAAGTATCCCTGATTTACAGTTATATTTTGAGTATATCCACTAGCCAAATAGGTTTTATCAAACTCTACGTTTTGTAGGTTACATTATGAGAAAAGTAGATCTTTTTTGTTTCTAAAAAGAAAAAAAAAATATGGTAAGCACCTTCTTCATTCTGAAAATCATTGCCTCAGTGTCTGTATGGGTTTCACTTATAGTTATCACGTTTCACTTCTGCTCCCTAGAGTTTTAGAATTTATCTGAACAAATTCCTTCAAATGGTCCAAAATCCACCCACCCCACAGCAACACACAAAAAATACCTGCATTTACAGAGATCCTCAAATCACTTACTCAGTGGACACTGACTTATACACTACTTTGAAATGCAAAAGATACCATGGAACACACTAGGAAAACAAATATCTAGAAGATATGTTCCTTGCCCTCAACACAGTCACAGTGTAGCATGATGACTCTTATCCAGGGGCAAGTCTCAGAAACCACCATCTAGGAAGGTAACATTTGAAGTGGCTTCCAAAGGTTCAGTAGAAGTTTGCTAGATAGAGATAGAACTGAAGGAGCATCCTAGGCAGAGGGAATAGCATGTGCAAAAGTACTAAAGCATGCCACTTACCTGTAAATTTTCTCATCTAGAATGGGAATAGGATCCACCTCATGGTGCTGTTGTGTGAATTAAATGAGAACGCATATGAAAGTGCATTGTAGATATGTAATCAGTGTTAGTTTTTTCTTGCCCACTAACATTTAAAATGAAATTGATTTAACCAATTAACTTTTTTCACCTAGCGTGACCCTGAGGAATGGCACATAGAGTGGGTAGGATGCAATCAGACTGAAAGAGGAAAGACAAGTTTTCAGCTTGGGAGAGACAGGGGCAACATGGTAGTACTGTGTACACTCAGAGAGGAAGGACATAAGTTAATGTTAAAGGGCAATCAAAATAAGATTCAACTAATACTTTTGGAAGGAATTATACATATGCTAGTCACATTGTGATGGGAAAAGGAATTAGTCATTCTGGTTATCTGGTCCTAAAGCAAGAATAAATCAAGTCACATATACGTTCTGAGTTCATTTTAGTCTCCCTCACTGCTGTCTCCATGTTAAAGTAGCAACGGTTGAATGTAGTGTGTGTATGTGGTGAGGGAGAGGAATATAAAGTGAAGTTCTGGGTATATCCAGAAAAAAAGTATCCTATAGGCATCCTACTTATAAATAAAACTCCCTCTACTTTCTGCACAAGAATCACATAGGATTGATTCTCTGCCACCCATGACTTAGCATTCACTTCAGCAGATGCTTCCTTTGCCTATATCATAGCTAATTAAAACAGAAGTACAAAAAATATACACATTTATAAAAGGTAGCAGTTTGATTTATTTATTAATTTATTCAAAGTTTTATTACAAACCGGGAAAAAAGAAATGTAGTCACATTTGCTTTCAGAGAGGAATCAGGCTTAATACATTTATACAAATATAGTCTTCCTAAGAAAATAGTTTTGGAAGCTGGGGCTCCTAGGAGTTCATAACACTCAGGTTAAAGGGATATTGCCTTTGGAATCAGTTATAAACCCAGGATGAGCTACAAAATGAACTAAGGGAGTAAGGAAAACACAAATATAGTCTAACTCTGACATTACATTAAATATAATATAAAAAGAAACCAAAATGAATAACATTGTTATCTAATAGAAAATTTTACAAATTTGATTTATTTCCATGACCATACTCCAATTTAAAAAGGTGGTTAATTATACTACATAATTATTTAAAATATTTCCCATTTAAGCTATTGGTATTTTTGCCTAAGACAGGCTGAATGTTCCCCTCCCTTGTCACCAGCCATTTGGGTACGTGGTGACATTGGTAGTAGTCATAGAAATTGCAGTTTTTTCTGTCTTTATTGCAGCTATGGCATTGTGATCTTGTACCAAAAGGCCAATGGCAACCTCCCACAATAATTTTGTAAATACCTAATTCCCTTTTGTGAAAGCCCAATTCCTGTAGTAAGTTTCTTAATGCTTGGTTTCCGTTTCCTGAACATAAACCTTAACTGATACCATGATCGTAATAGAGAACTGTGTGTTGGATAAGGAGATAAATGGACTAAAGCCATAATAAAGTTGAGAGCTATGGAACGACTGCACTTGCATTGAGAAGGAAAGTTACTATGGAAGAAGCATGATGTTGTTTATTGGAGACTAAGGACTTTCCAAATACAGACAACTTAGGTGGAAAATTCTGGGGAAGTGAAATATTAATAGGGAATACTGTAATGTGTAAAAACTTACTGGCAGATTTTGATGGGGGCAGGAAGAGGGGAGGCTTCCAGAGACTAATTCCTATACTTAATGACAATACCTGTTTGTATTGTATAGTATTTTGGAATTGACAAAGTGGTGCCATCTGATAATTTTTCAGTTAATGCTTCCAATTTGTGAGCTACATAAAGGAAATGTTATCTCTGCTTTGTAGATAAGGAAACTGGGGCTCAGAGAGGTTTCAAAGATGGCAAGGAGTAGCAGCTTGAATTTTAAACACTTTTACTCCCCCAAATAATTAAAGCCTAATACTTTATAAACATTCTCCCTCAATTCCAATAAAGGGACAATTGGTCAGCAAAACAAAAGCCATTGCTTAAAACATTTATAGGCTTTATCTAATCAAAATTAGGCAAGGTTGTCATGAGGGAAATACAAATTAAAACAACAATGAGATACCACTACGCACCCATTATAATGGGAAACAAAAACTGACAATGCCAACTGCTGGTGAGGATGCAGAGCAACAGGCTCTCATTCACTGCTGGTGGGAATGCAAAATGGTACAGCCACTTGGAAAACAGTTTGGAATTTTCTTACAAAGGTAAACAGAGTCTTATCATATGACCCAGAGAATTGTGCTTGTAGCTATTTACTCAAGTAATTTGAAACTTACTTCCACACAAAGCCAACACGTGAATGCTTATAGCAGCTTTATTCATAATTGCCACAAACAAAAGCAATCAAGATGTCTTTTGATAGGTGAATGGATAAATAAAACTGTAGTACATCTCTATAAGGGAATAATATTCGGCAATATAAAAAATGCACTATCAAGCCACACAAAGACATGGATAAATCTAAAATGCATACTGCAAAGTGAAAGAATCCCAGTCTGAAAAGGCTACATACTATATGATTCCATTTATACGACATTATGGAATAGGCAAAACTATAGAAACAGTAAACAAATGATCAGTGGTTGCCAGAGGTTTGTGAGGATGAGGGTGAGGGAAGGAGGGTTGAATAGGTGAAGCCAGAGGAATTTTCAGGATGGTGAAACTATTCTGTATGATACTGTAATGGTGGATACATGACACTATGAATTTGTTAAAACCCACAGAACCTTATAACACAAATAGTGAATCTTAAGGTATACAAAAATATAAAAATCATTTAGGAAGTCAGGGGATCTCAGGATGGAATGCAGAATGTGACAAAAGGTTATAACTATATTACATATGTACAAAACAATCTCACTGAAGGGGGTAGGGGCAAAAACGGGCTGACCTAAAAAACTTTGGGAGGAGTAGAGTTTGTAAGACTAAAGACAAAAGCAACTGTACATAAGCACTGTACTCTAGTTGATAAAGCTGTTTCCACAGTGGTATGGATTAACAATTCTGAAGCCACTATACAAGTATATTGGAATTTGATGATTAAGTAAAATGGATGGTGGATAGGGATGGGAAATTACAGGCAAGCAGGGAAGACTAGAGTGATTCATATGGTAATGGATTAGAGTTCGAGACATCAGTATGAACTCATGTTTAATTTAATATAGATGCAGATGGTAACATATAGAAATATTTATGGATATGTGCATATATACAGGCTAGTATATACATATATGGAGCCTTGATGGCATAGTGGTTACGAGCTCGGCTGCTAACCAAAAAAAGGTCAGCAGTTCAAATCCAACAGCCACTCCTTGGAAACCCTATGGGGCAGTTCTACTCTGTCCTATAGGGTCACTATGAGTCAGAATTGACTCGACAGCAACAAGTTTGGTTTTTGCTACACACGTATAGTTTCTTCTTGGCAGGTGAGAAAGCCTAGAAGCAATGACATCCCAGTAGCAATGAGCACATCTAGCACTCTGATCTTGGTTTCTAATACCATTCTACAATGAAAGGGACCAGGCCTCCTTAGAGAAATGGCTATTTCTAGGGCCGCGACAGGAAATACAAAAGATAAGTCTAGTATATCTTGTTTTACCAGAAAGTAAGGAAGTGTTGGGTAAAAAAAAAAAAAACAAATAAACCTCTACAACGCTGGGGGTATGTCAAAGGGACACAGGAGCCAACTGAAAGAATTTTCAATGGCCAAAGCTGAACAATTTGAGCTACAAAATAAAGCAGTATTGGATTATAACCTAAAGTATAAAATAAATATCCATGTATCCATGCTGGTATATATAAATTATTGATTAAATAAATTAATAAGTGGATGAGAATAGACAAATGTCCCACGCACAGAAAAAAATCCAAGTAATTTATGTAGATAGTTTGCCCTCAAGAAGGTGGAGCATAACCTCCCATTCCTTAAGTGGGGTTGTGCATAGTGACTTTTTTGCAAAGACTGCAGTATGAAAAGGGGAAAAACAGTAATTTTACAGTGCAGAAACCTGACAAACACTACCTAAGCCAGATGATCAAGGTTAACGTCAACAGAGATAAGTCACGTTGATAGTACGTACCTGTCTTAGTCATCTAGTGCTGCCATAACAGAAATACCACAAGTGGATGGTTTTAACGAAGAGAAATTTATTTCCTTACAGTAAAGTAGACTAAAAGTCCAAATTCAGGGTGTCAGCTCCAGGGGAAGGCTTTCTCTGTCTCGGCCTTCTCGTCAGTGTTCCCCCGGAATAGGAGCTTCTCGGCGCAGGGACCCCGGTCCGAAGGACGCGCTCTGCTCCCGGCACTGCTTTCTTGATGGTATGAGGTCCCCCTGTCTCACTGCTCACTTCTGTCTTTTATATCTCAAGAGATTGCCTGAGGACACAATCCAGTCTTGTAGATCCAGTCCTGCCTTACTAACGCAACTGCCTCCCATCCTCCCTCATTAACATCATAGAGGCAGGTTTACAACATACAGGAAAATCACACAGTACCAGGAAACATGGCCTAGCCAAATTGGTACACACATTTTTTGGGGGACATAATTCAAACCATGACAGTACCTTCATGAGAAAAACATCAGAAATATTCCAATTCAGGGACATTGTACAAAATATCAGACCAGTAATCCTCAAAACTGTCAAGGTCATCAAAAACAAGGTAAATTTAAGAAACTGTCACAATCAAGAGAAGCCTAAGGAGACATGATGACTAAATGTAACGTGGCCTTGGAACACAAAAAGGACATTAGGTAAAAACTAAGTAAATCTGAATCAAGTATGAACTTTAGTTAGTTAATAATAATTTACAGTATTGGTTCACTTGATATGACAAATGTATCAAATTAAGGTAAAACATCAATAATAGGAAAAACTGGGAGTAGGGTATATGGGAACTCTCTGCACTATCTTCACAACTTTTCTGTAAATCTAAAACTATCCTAAAACAAAAAGTTTATATAAAACATTGCATTAAGACATTATTTACCTAGATGAAAAAAGTGGACAAGGAAGTATATAATCTAAGATAAAACCAGAAGAACTTGTCAAAGCAATGGTGAAGGAAAAAAGGTCTTTCCAGAATGGGATCACCCTAGGAAGATCCCAAAAATGCAAAGAAAAAGGAGAAAAGTGTGCATACAAAAGAAGTTGATTGCACTACAGTGACTTGCAAATTCTTATCTGGCAAGGTTAAATAACAATGCTCTGGAATGTCATGATAGGACAATATGAATTAACCAAATAACTTAGCCTGCAGTTACCCACAGACTAATTTGTTTTCTGAAAAACCACATTCCAAAGTTTACACAAATCACGAAGTCTACAAAGATTTATTTTTGCTGTCATTTTTTTCTTCAGATAATGTTAAAATTGAACTTTCCTAGACATGAAATACAATTTGAACGTTTATTACCGGAGATTTCAAACACAAATACTATCACTTTATATTTGTTTATAATTCCAGGCAAAACCCAAGATTTTCTCATCTCCATATCTGATCCCTTATTCTGGTGCTTTATAATTAAATTTACAGTGAATCCAAAAGAAAGGGGTCTTGTATGGCTACTACTGGAAGACTAACCAGCATTAATAAAGAAAAAATTACATAGACCTGTGTATTAGGCTGGACTTGAAATGTGCCATAATAATGTAAAAGGTAGTAGAGGACTAGGGAGCTTAATGGCATCAGATGATTATTTCACACTACATACTTGTTAATCTGGATGAAACTAGGGTGTAAACGTCTGCCACTGTCTTCTTGAGAAACAAATTGGCAGTTTCATGGTTCTGAGTTTCCCTAAAATAGTTATTCTGTTATTCCTTTGGGTAATTACAGCTTATTAGTCCTAGTTATATTTTCATGTTGCAGAGTAAATTATTCTCCCCTCTCCTCAGTGTTTACACCCTTCAGACAGTTGTGTCCCCACCCCCCTCCCTCTTAGTCATCACTTAGCTAAACTGTATAGACAAAATTCTTTTAATCTTTGCTCATAAATCAATCACTCTGACCCCCTAATCATTTTTGTTACTCTTCTCTGAACTCCCTCCAATTAATCTATAGCTTTCCAGTTAATGAGCTTGGAGAAACTGAATAGCCCAGGTGTGATTCTAGTTATAGCTGGTGTCAATGTGTTTGTAAATGCACCCAAAGGCTTTTTGTAATGGGGACAAAAAATGTAATAAATTAACAGTGGCTTTTCTGCCCCATTTTCTAGTGCTCCAAGTGGTTAATTATCCTCCAGCTATGGGTTTTCACCATCAATGGACGTTTCTCAAGTTTCAACTCCTGCTAGACCACAAAATCTATTATAGTTCCTGCTGTTAACCAGTCAAAAATGCCTCAAGGATCTGTCAAAAATCTATTTAGATTGAATCCAACCAGTTACTTTCAAAAGAATCCTATGTTTAAATCTTCTAGAGAATTTTTCAAGTCAACCTGTGTGTACAGATACCACCAGAGTAAGATGGAGTTTAGAAATAGCTTTGACAAAACTGAAAGGGAATTAACTCACTTCACTGCTAAAGGAGTGAAAGCTCTGTTTGTAGGAAAAAGGTAATGATTTCTTAGAGAAATGTCACTTCACAGTAAAGCAGATTATTTCAGAATAATGATTTCTTTCCAGAGTTCAAGTTACCTTTCACTTTCAGTATGTATTCAGCTTCCTTAGCAGAAACGATGGGTTAGTCCACTCTTCATTTTGGGAAATAATTCAGTTTGGGGGCTAATTCATTTCCACAACTACCTACCATCAGTAATTCCTTTGTACCTTTTTCATTGTTATTACACACACTAAAAAGTGTACAGTTAGTTAAAAGTAGTTACTGAGCATCTACATTATGCACAACTTTGTAAATTACCAAACATTACAGAATAATACATATATATATATCTAAAATTATTTCATGCAAATATAGAGGTTTGTGATCTTTTGTGGGTAGTAAAACACAAGGAACGTGAAAGCCCAAGACTGACTTAAAAATATTGCATTAAAAATGCTATTATTGACAATTAAAAAAGAATTCTATTATTGAAAAAATTGACAACCTAAGTGGCAGAGGAATTCAGAGTAAAGGCGTGATTCGCATGGGATAGAGTTAATCTGGGATGTCTTGATAAAGAAGAAGAAAAGTGAAATTAGTCAATTTTCCTCCTCTGGCACGTAGTTTCTGATGAGGAAATGTGTTCAAACAAAAGGTAAAGGAAGGCTTGAGGATTATCTGTGGATCATATTTATCCATGATATCCCTTTACTTATTAGCACAAACACTAGAAGCTGGGCCTTATAAGCTTACTGTGGTTCTGAAATAGTCTCTTAATTTTAAGTTTAAACACCTCAATCTATATGAGACCAATTATGTAAATGGTAACATAACTCATTGGAGAAAGGCAATACATTTTCTGTAAGCAGAAATCATGTCTTGTTTCATTTACAAGAGTTCTTTGAGGCGGTAAATAAGGATGTGGTCAAAGGGAAAGCAATGGATGCAATTTATTTGTGTATTCAAAAAGATTTTTTTTATTTCAAGATCACACAACAAAGATTGCTTAAAACTAAAAATGAGTTAAAACAGAAGTTGTGGGACTAGGAGAAAATTTTAAGGATAGTATACAAAGGAGATTGCTCTAGGTGGGAAAGAGTAAATGATGAGCACTTCCCATATCTATGTTGATACTGATGTCTATTGTTTATTGAGTTCCTATTATGCACCAGGTACCATACTAAGTATTTTCATACAGTGCTTCTCAAATGTTTCTATGAAAATATCCATAAGAACAGAAGAGACTATTGCTAATGTCTGGGGGTACACAACAAAATAGAACAAATGTTTTATTTTATCTTAAAAATTCACATAAACTTTGTATTCTACTTAATAATAAATATGTATTATATAAAGATAATGCTTTAAATTACTTAACATTCATTGAAATATGCATAAAGGAAAAATGGTACAAGTTTATTCTGTGGCCTTTCTGTAATTCCAGCCTGGTATTTCGGATCTCATTTAATTCTCACCCCAGCATCTTAAAGTAGTTATTCCCATTTTGTAGATGTGGAAACTGGGGCTCAGAAAGGGTATCAAATTCAGGTGTACCAGCAACAGCACAATACACATTCATCTAAAGTGTACATGGACAATTCTCCAAGACAGATCATATTCTAGGCCACAAAAGAGGTCTCAAATTCAAAAGGATTGAAATCATATAAAGTATCTTCTCCATCCACAATGGAATGAAACAAGATATCAATAACAGAAGGAAACTGAAAATTATATTAATATGTAAGAATTAAATAACACACTATTAAACAACCAATAGGTCAAAGAAGAAGTCAAAAGAGAAATCAGAAAATAGTTACAGACAAATGAAAATGAAAGCACAACATACCAAAACTTAGAGGATGCAACAAAGGCAGTGCTCAGAGGGAAACTGATAGAAGTAAATGCTTACTTTAAAAAAGAAGAAAAATCTCATATCAATATCCTAACTTTACAACTTAAGGAACTAGAAAAAGAAGAGCAAACTAAGCCAAAAGCTATCAGAAGGAAGGAAATAATAAAGATCAGAGTGGAGATAAATGAAATGGAGAATAGAAAAATAATAGAATAAAAAAACCCAGAAGTTGGTTTTTTGAAAAGATCAATAAAATTGACAAACCTTTATCTAGACTGACAAAGAAAAAAAAGGGAGGGAGAGAAAATGCAAACATACAAAATCAGAAATGAAAATGGGGACATTACTACTGATGGTATAGAAATAAAAAAGCATCATAAGAGACTACTATGAACAATTGTATACCAACAAATTAGATAAACTAGATTAATGGACAAATTCCTATAAACACATAAACTCCCTAAATTGACTCAAGAAGAAACAGAAAATCTCAACAGACCCATAACAAGTGAAGATATTGAATCAGCAATCAAAAATCTTCCAATACAGAAGTCTCAGACCAGATGGCTTCACTGGAGAATTCTACAAAATATTTAAAGAAGAATTGACACCAATCCTTCTCAAACTCTTCCAAAAATAGAGAGGAGGGAACACTTCTTAACTTGTTCTATGAGGCCAGCATTACCCTGATAGAAAAAACAGAAAAAGACACTGCAAGAGAAGAAAACTACAGACCAATGTTGCTTATGAATATAGGTGCAAAAATCCTCAACAAAATACTAATAAACTGAATCCAACACCACATTGAAAGGATTATACACCATGATCGATTGGGATTTATCTCAGGAATGCAAGGGTGGTTAAACATTAGAAAATGTATCAATGTAACACACCATATTGATAGGACAAAGGGAAAGAACCACATGATTATCTCAGCTAATGCAGAAAAAGCATTTGACAAAGTCCAACACCCTTTCATGATAAAAAACACTCAACAAGCTAGGAATAAAAGGGAAATTTCTCAATATGATAAGGGGTATTTATGTAAAACCCACAGCTAACATCATACTCAATGAAGAAAGACTGAAAGCTTTCCCCCCTAACATCAGGAACAAATATTGTTGTTTTTTAGGTGCCACCAAGTTGGTTCCAACTCATAGTGACCCCCATGTACGATAGAATGAAACACTGCCTGCGTCTTGTGCAATCCCCACAATCGTTATTATGTTTGAGCCCTTTGTTGAAGCCACTGTGTCAATTATCTCCTTGAGGGTCTTCCTCTTTTTTGCTGACCTTCTACTTTACCAAGCATGATGTCCTTCTCCAGGGACTGGTCCCTTCTCATAACATGTCCAAAGTATGTGAGATGAAGTCTAACCATCCTCGTTTCTAAGGAGCATTCTGGCTGTAACCACCACTCATTTGTCAGTTTGTCATACTGTGGTGGCTGGTGTATTGCTGTGATGTTGGAAGCTATGCCACCCGTATTTCAAATACCAGCGGGTCACCCATGGTGGATAGGTTTCAGTGCAGATTCCAGACTAAGACAGACTAGTAAGAAGGACCTGGCAATCTACTTCTAAAAAAATGGCCAGTGAAAACCTTATGAATAGCAGTGGAACATTGTCTAGTATAGTGCTAGAAGATGAGCCTTTCAGGTTGGAAGGCACTCAAACTAGGCTGAGGAAGAACTGCCTCCTCAAAGTAGAGTCTGCCTTAATGACATGGATGGAATCAAGCTTTCAGGACCTTCATTTGCTGATGTGGCATGACTCAAAATGAGAAGAAACAGCTGCAAACATCCATTAATAATCACAACGTGGAATGTATGAAGTATGAATCTAGGAAGATTGGAAGTCATCAAAAATGAAATGGAATGCATAAAGATCGATATCCTAGGCATTAGTGAGCTGAAATGGGCTGGTACTGGCCATTTTGAATCAGACAATCACATGGTCTACTATGCCAGGAATGACAAATTGAAAAGAATGGCATCACATTCATCATCAAAAAGAAATTTCAAGATCTATTCTGAAGTACAACACTGTCAGTGATAGGATAATATCCATATGCCTGCAAGGAAGACAAGGATGCTTGCTTTCAACACTGCTATTTAATATTGTACTGGAAGTTTTAGCCAGAGCAATTCGTCAAGAAAAAGAAATAAAAGGAATTCAAATAGGAAAGGGAGATGTTACATTATCTCTATTCACAGATGACATGATCCTATATACAGAAAATCTCAAAGAATCCACAGGGTACTAGAGCTAATAAATAAATTCAGCAAAGTCACAGGGTATAAGATCAATACAGAAAATAAATTATATTTTTATACACCAGTAACAAACAATCTGAAAAGGAAATTAAGAAAACAGTTCCACCTACAGTAGCATTTAAAAAATAAAATACCTAGGAATAAATTTAACCAGGGAGATGAAAGATTCATACACTGAACACTATAAAACATTGTTGAAAGAAATTAAAGAAGACATAAATAAATGGAAAATCATCCCGTATCCATTGATTGGAAGACTTAATATTGTTAAAATGTTAATACTACCCCTAAAAATCTATAGATTCAATGCAATCTCCATAAAAATTCAAACACCCGTTTTTTGCAGAAATGGAAAAGTCAATCCTCAAATGGAATTGCAAGGGGGCTCTGAATAGTCAAAGCAATCTCGAAAAAGAAGAACAAAGTAGAAGAACTCACACTTCCCAATTTCAAAATGTACTTTAAAGCTACAGTAATCAAAACAGTTTGGTACTGGTAAAATGATAGACATATAAAACAGTGGAATAGAATTGAAAGCCCAGAAATAAACTCATATATCTATCCTCACTAGATTTTTGACAAGGGTGCTAAGTCCATTCAATGGGGAAAGAATAGTCACTTCAATAAATGGTGCTGGGAAAAAAATGGTGCTGGTACAACTGGGTCTCCACATGCAAAAGAATGAATTTGGACCCACATCTCACACCATATAAAAAAATTAACTCAAAATGGATCAATGACCTAAATATAAGAACTAAAACATAAAAATCTTAGGAGAAAACATAGGAGTAAAACTTTAGGATCTAGTTTTTGACAATGGATTCCTAGATAATGACACCAAAAGCATGAGCAACAAAAGGAAAAAATAAATTGGATTTCATCAAAATTAAAAACTTTTCTGCATCAAAGGACATTATCAAGAATGTGAAAAGACAATCTATAGAAAGGGAAAACATATTTGGAAATCACATATTTGATAAGGATTTAATATCCAGAATACATACAGAACTCTTACAACTCAAAAACAAAAAATCCAATTAAAAATTGTGCAAAGGACTGAATAGACATTTCTCCAAAGAGGATATACAAACGGCCAGTAAACACATGAAAAGATGCTCAACATCATTAGTCATTAGGAAAATGCACATCAAAACCATGAGATACCACTTCATACCTAGTAGGATGGCTCCTACCAGTAAAAGGGAAAATAACAAGTATTGGCAAGATGCGGAGAAATTAGAGCCCTTGTGCATTGCTGGTGGGTTTGGTGGTTCTCAAAAAAGTTAAACATAACATTACCACATGACCCGGTAATTCTACTACTAGGTATACGCCCAGAAGAATTGACAGCAGGGAATCAAACGGACACTTGTACATTCATTGTTCATTGCAGCATTCACAATAGCCAACAGGTGGAAACAACTCGAGTGTCCACCAAGAGATGAATGGATAAATAAAATGTGGTATATACATACAAGAGGAGCCCTGGTGGCACAGTGCTTAAGTGCTTCGCTGCTAACCTAAAGATTAGTGGTTTGAAACCACCAGCCGCTCCACGGGAGAAAGATGTGGCAGTCTGCTTCTATAAAAATTACAGCCTAGGAAACCCTATGTGGCAGTTCAACTTTGTCCTATAGGGTCACTAAGAGTTGGAAGTGACTCAACAGCAATAGGTTTTTTTTATATACATATAATGAATACTACTCATCCATAAATAGAAATGAAGTTCTGGTACATGCTACAACATGGATGTACTTGAAAACATTATGCTAAATGAAATAAGTCAAACGCAAAAGGACAAATATTGTATGATCTCATTTATATTCAATATCTAAAATAGGCAAATGCATAAAGACAAATGTTTATTAGTGATTTCCAGGGGATGCTGGTAGGGGAAATGGGGAGTTATTGTTTGAGAGGTACTAAGTTTCTGTTCAGGGTGATGAAAAGCATTTGGAAATGGATAGGGGTAATAATTTCACAACACAATGAATATAATTAGTGAATTGTACACTTAAAAATGGTTAAAATGGCAAATGTGTCGTTATATACAGTTTGCCACAATAAAATAACAACAACAAATCCCTCAGATCTATCTCCAAAATCTGTATCTATAATATTTATACCTCAATATAGAGTCTGAAGAATTAACTAACGGTAAAGAACATTGAATCGTAGTTTGCCCAACAACTTCATGTTACTTATGAGAAAACTGAGGCCAAGAGAGGGGAAATGACAAGGAATTCATATGAATTAGTGGCAGAACTGGGATTGGAATCTGTCTTTATCTAGAGGGCCTTCTCTGCTTTTCCCTACCACAGACAGGCTAAGTGCTGCTGTTATGAGCTCCCATGATACCCTATACTTCTTTCCATGTCCATTAAAAAAACGTTGTTGTTGAGTCAATTCTGACCCATGCCCATGGCAGCCCCATGTGTGTCAGAGTAGACTCAATGATCAGAAGTAGATCACCAGGGCTTTCTTCCAAGGTTGCTCTGGGAAGTGCCAGCGTTTTGGTTAGTAGCTGAGTGCTTAACTGTTTTCCACTCAGGGACTCCTTCATGTCCATACTTAGTTTTACTTCTATTAATTGCTTGTTTTGTTGTCTGATTTTTCTATTAGTCCATAAAAGCCCTGGGAGGGTGAGGACTATGTCTGTTTTGCTCATCTTCAGCACCCAGCAAATTGCCTAGCGTAGAGTAGGCACTCAGAAAACAAGTTTTGCATAAATATACACCTGGTGTGATACTGTTTTTATTCACTATGAAACACAGCCTATCTTAACATCTTTGCTAAAGACTCGGAAGACTATGGGATTAAAACTGTAGATGACAAAAAGTTCTCTCTGTATAAGATGCTACAACAGCAGAGAAATATTACAAAAAGAAAGGCCTAATGAGATTTATGAAAGGGTAGAAAAGGTAAAATTTCCTACGAGGTGGGCAAGGTAACATATTTAAGAGTAGAATAATCTGATTATATAAGGTTACAGTCTCTGAGCTTGTACTTTTAACATAGAAACGATATCTAAGAGTACCATAAACTATTCAATGAAAATGTTGTTGGGCATTATTCAGAAAGGTAATTGGAAAGAAAGGCAAAAGACACTTTCCTCTTATGCAATGAAAGCCACTGCTAGAATATAGTGGGAACCTAAAGAACATTAGCAGGAAGCTGGAAAAACGTTTAGTAGATATTTACACGTACAAAAACCAAACTTACTGCTGTCGAGTCGATTCTGACTCATAGCGACCCTATAGGGCAGAGTAGAACTGCCCCATAGAGTTTCCAAGGAGCGCCTGGTGGATTCGAACTGCCAACATTTTGGTTAGCAGCTGTAGCACTTTACTACACCACCAGGGTTAGGAAAACTAATTAAGGTGATAGGAAGAAGAGGTAAAGAGGTATTACATGAGGAGATATAAAACAATCAAGACTCTTCCATATGGCAGAACAATGCCTGAAGAAGAGTATTAGTGATATTGAAAAGTTACATATAGAGATGCTCTGGATTTGGAGTCAGAAAACCTAGATTTAAGCTGTAGCTCTATCACTTTCTAGCATGTGACATTGGGAAAGTCATTTAACCTTTTTGAACCTCAATCTCCTCTTCTGAAACGGGTGTGTAGTTACATTGCAGATTGTTCTACTTCTGGTCATGGCCAAGCAAACTCTTGTCACACCAACCCTCCTGCATATAACAACTATAATCTCTAGATCAAATAGAAAAAAAAAGGAAACCTACCTAAAGGCACTGTACAATAAACAAAAGTAGACAGATGGCAAATATGAGAAAGGAGGTGACATTTGAAAGAAGGGAAACTGGGTAACTTTTCCATTTTTTAAAACAATGTTTGGCACTGAATAAGGTGGTTAAAACTCAGATAGTAATTGACAGTCTCACTGGCTTAAAGGCCAGAGGACAGAGTTCAAGGGCAACCACAGCCATTAGAAAGTGAGTGGGGTGGAATCCCGGAAAGGAGAGAGCCAGAAAGGAGAATCCCACATTCTGCACATAAACTCTGTCTGACCCTGAATCATGCATGTGCAGGGCAGATTACAAGCATCCAAGCTAAACCTAAAAGTATTGAACTTAGATGCAGGAGACATAGGGTCTGAAGTTTCAGTTCAACTAAGTTAAACGCTTGCTTAAAAAACTAACTAATACTCTTTGCAGGAACATAACAAAAACCAGAGTCTACAACATATCTTCTATAATATCCAGTATACAATCCAAAATTACTCAACATATGAAAAAAAAAAAAAACCCAAAATGAGACCCAGTCTCAAGAGAAAAGATAGTCAACAGAGAATATCCCTGAAATGATACATACAATGAAATCAGTAAACCAGGATTTTAAAGCAGCTATTGTAACTGTGCTCAAGAATATAAAGAAAAATATACTTGTAATTAATGAAAAGATAGGAAATACCAGCAAAGAAATCGTAAATATAAAAAAGAACCAAATGAAAATTTCAACAGAAAAATCCAATATCTGAAATAAAAACTCACCGTATGAACTTAGCAGAATGGAGATGACAGAATAGTCAGTGAACTTGATGATTAAAAAAAAAAAAACCCAAACCCATTACCACAGAGACGATTCTGACTCACAGCAACCCTATAGCGAGACAGAGCTCCCACAGTGCTATATTCTTTACCTGGCTTCCTCCCCTACAGTGTCGTATTGAGAAATTGTTTCCTTTGCTGGGCTCTCCTTCACCCAGTTTTGCATTTTAATCCTACTTTTGCTTGGTGGTGATATGTAAACCCCATTTCGCCTGTGTAGTATGACTAAGAATGTTGCTGACGTAACTTGTATGAACTCCCCACTTGTAAACCCCTTTAAAAGTAACTTGCCTGCCCACCCTTGGTGAGCAGTCTTGGCAGCAGCAGCTACGACTGACTCCTTTCCTTGTACAACAAAATAAAGATGCCTTTCCTGTTCTTCCACCTCGGTCTCTCGTTTATTGGCCAATACAACTTATGTCGAGCAAGAACCTGGGGTTTCCACCCGGTAACAATAGGACAGGGTAAAACTGCTCCATTGAGTTTCCAAGTCTGTAAATCTTTATGGAAGCAGAATGCCACATCTTTCTCCCACAGTGTGTGGCTGGTGGGTTTGAACTGCTGACCTTTTGGTTTGCAGCTGAGCACTTAACCACTGAGCCACCAGGGTTTCTTTTTAACCTGATGACAGATCAAAAGAAATTATCCAATCTGAACAACGGAGAGAAAAAAGATTGCAAAAAAAAAAAAAAAAATAGCAGAGCCTCAGAGACCTGGGAGATGATATCAAAAGGTCTAACATATATCTAATATATATGTAATTGGAATCTCAGAAGGAGAGGAGAGAGAAAATGGGGCAGAGAAATATTTGAAGAAATGGTAAAAAATTCCCCAAATTTGGTAAAACATATAAATTTATAGATTCAAGAAATATAGTAAACCCGTAGCAGGAATAAAACACACACAGACACAGTTACCTACTTAGGTACATCATAGTCAACGTGTTGAAACGAAGACTAAAATCTGTGGGTAATGCCTCAAAGGTAATGGGTGTTAAAGTAGGGGCTCAATAATGGCTGAATGACTTCAATAATTCTTGAATTATTCACTTAAAAGAGATAAATTGCAACAATACTACACATTTGCGCCAAGGAAAATATATATCTCTTTACCCAAGGTTTGTGAGTTCATTATCATCATTACGCTAAGAAGCGATTTAGGCTGGAAATAGAAATGGGTAAAACAAACAAACAAAAAGGTTCAAGAGAAGTTATGTACATTTGTAGAAAAGAGATAAATCCATAACAGTTCAATAAGGGGTACTAGAATGCTTGGACTATATCCTTAATCTTTCAGGTGACATCCTAGAGTACAAAACAGTGCTTGATACTCCCATAAGACAGAATATTTCATTGGGTGGATGGTAGAGACACAGCAGCATACCACTTCTATGAAATAAATATTGACTTAGCCTTTTAAAAATTTGGGTATGAAGTTTTTTTTTTTTAAACATTTGCACACAAAAGAAAAAAAGCAAGTGTAT
Source organism: Trichechus manatus latirostris (assembly GCF_000243295.1). Classification (NCBI taxonomy): domain Eukaryota; kingdom Metazoa; phylum Chordata; class Mammalia; order Sirenia; family Trichechidae; genus Trichechus; species Trichechus manatus. Next base: position 6,000,786 of record NW_004444006.1, on the reverse strand, counting down.
TTATAGTTAGTTCTGGTGGCACAAACTATACTTTCTTTTGTAGAAAGTATAATCAAATAGGGCTCTGGTTGTCATTATAGGTGCAATAATAATTTAGCTCACCTTAGATGGGTATAGGGTAAGAAAAGAAAGGAGGAAAAGTGTGGGAGGAGGGAAAATAAATATTTTGGGGGAAAAAGCTTTTAGGAGCTAATGAGTTTCCTCTTGACAATTAAGATTTTTGACAATGAAAACTGCCAATACTGAGTATCATGGTATCATAGTATTATAGAAAGTATATACATACAGATATATACACATAGTATATACAGATAGACTGTATATACACAAATTTAGTGGTCCTTAGCAATTTTTACAAGGCTCTGGCACTCCTTGGAAACCCTATGGGGCAGTTCTACTGTCCTATAGGGTTGCTATGAGTTGGAATTGACTCGACGGCAATGGGTTTGTTTTTTTTTTTTTTTTTTGGTTTGGCCTTCCTGACACTCTTCTTAGAATTATGTCCTTCTTTAGAATGTGTATTTGGTTCTACAGTCTTCTTTTAA
>NW_004444006.1:5940546-6000141 GCF_000243295.1 Trichechus manatus latirostris | reverse complement strand
CAATTTTTACAAGGCTCTGGCACTCCTTGGAAACCCTATGGGGCAGTTCTACTGTCCTATAGGGTTGCTATGAGTTGGAATTGACTCGACGGCAAGGGGTTTTTTTTTTTTTTTTTTTTTGGTTTGGCCTTCCTGACACTCTTCTTAGAATTATGTCCTTCTTTAGAATGTGTATTTGGTTCTACAGTCTTCTTTTAATCTTGTCACATCTAGACTTATCAAAGAACTTCCTGCGTGGTCACACAGATCGATGATGCTGCGTGTAGGGACTAGGGACGGGTGAATACACTTTTGGGTGGTGTTTCAAACTACACATAGCTCTCTACAAATTGTATTGTGTATTTTTGTAGCTTCTGGAGTAAGTTCTTTTTACTGGGTATGTGTCATGTCCCTTCTGGTGTGTACTGGGGCATAAGAAAGGTTGAGTATCACTATTTTAGATGCTCCCTTCTCAACTGCCTAAAAATTAGATAATTTTGAAAATGTAGTATCCCAGGACAAGGGGGACATATTCATCTTTCATTTCCCTAATTTTTAAAAATTTATTTATTTTTGTTGTTGTTGAGAATATACACAGAACACACGCCAGTTCCAGAATTTCTACATGTACAATTCAGTAACATTGATGACATTCTTCAAATTGTGCAACCATTCTCACCCTGTTTTCCAAATTGTTCCTACTCCATTAACATAAACTCACTGCCCTCTAAGTTTCCTATCTAATCTTTTGAGTTGCTGTTGTCAATTTGATCCCATATAGATGGTTCTTCAAAAAAGCAAGATGTTCAAGGCAAACATGCTTTACTAAATCAATTAACCTATCTTTGGTTTAAAGAAGATTTCAGGAGATATTTTTGGTTTAAAGTTTAAAGATTATCTCAGGGCAACAGTATCAGTGCTTTATCCAGGCTCACTGGCTCCAGAAAGTCTGGAGTCCTTGAGAATTTGAAATTCTGTTCTTCATTTTCCTTCTTTTTGATCAGGATTCTTCTGCAGAATCTTTGATTAGAACGTTCAGTAATGGTAGCTGGGCACCATCCAATTCTTCTGGTCTCGTGGCAAGGAGGCAGTTGTTCATGGAGGCAATTAGCCATACATTCCATATCGTCCCTCCTATTCCTGACTTTCCCTCTTTCTCTGTTACTCCTGGCTAATAGAGACCAATTGTTGTACCTTGGATGACTGCTTGCAAACTTTTAAGACCCCAGGTGCTACACCGTCAACTAGGAGGTAGGACAGAAGCAGTAAACACGGTATAAACTGGGATGTCCCATGAAACTATGACCGTAAACCTCCAAACAAAAGAACCAAACCCCATGAGGTGTTTGGTTGTACATAAGTAGCCTCAACAGCTACTCTTTTTTTGTTGCTGCTGTAAATATATCTATCACACAACTTTTGCCAATTCAGCTTTTTACAAGTGTACAACGTATTGACAGCAATTACATTAATTGGCTGTGCAACCCTACCCTTAATCAATGTGATTTTGTCATCACCGGAAACCCATTCCCCTAATTTTTGAAATCTGCTTTTCTAAAGCCTGTAATAGGCGTGGGATCATAAACAGCATTTCTTTCATTCATTATTATAACTCCAAGATGACATGCTCACTCTTTCCTAAGGTTCCTATCATCACTATCTCACCGACCAGTTGTTCTTTTCTGTCCAGAATTAAGACCAGAGTATCAATTCCTTGCTTGAATTATTCCACATCCCGAGAAATGAGATTTTCATCAAGCAACAATTTTAACTTTGCCATACACTTATTGAATGTTTTAAGTTATGTGTGGAAACATGGCAAAGAATAAGACATTACCTTTGTCTTTATCTAAAAGTATTCCTTTTTCTTCTACGTAAATACTGTAGAACTCACACTGTAACAATCTGTGCATTTTTTTTTTTTTGCCAATTAACCTGGCTTTATGGTGCTGCTGTCAATTTGCACTGATGATTAGGAATACAGACAGCACCACTGTAATATATCCCATCACCTTGGCTCTCAGGAGGGAACAATACAAAGAAATTCTGTAAGCCACAGCATTCCGTGTCACCACTCCAAATTCAAAAGCTTCACAAAACCCAATTCGAATGGCAAATGTGTCAGCGTGATATCCAAAGGAGAGAAGAAGAAGCCAGACACTTGCAAATTTAACTTCAGGAAAGTACTTTCACACCATCATCTCAATGTGATATTTTTAAAATTGTCTTTAAAAAAATGAAATTATCCTGCTTCTTTGTGCCCTTGTGCCTCAAAGATCCTCCCTATTGTTTACGACTTGGGGTTGTCCTTCTGCGGGGTAGAAAGGAGTTGGTCTTTTTACACAAATACAAGTATAAATGTAAATGTGTACTCTGTTGGAGATCAAGCAGAAGACTGACTGCAAAGATGGTACACTGCATGGAATGTGTTGAACCCAGGCAACCTTCAAACAACAGTGAACAACAAATAAAGGAAAGAATAAGTCAAAAATGAAGGAGGATGGTTAGTTAGCAGAGAAATCTGGTGTGAGAAGAGGGAACTTGAGTTTCAAGAGAGGGTGATCAGCGAAATATTACTGCTAGAAATAAGAAGGTAGATGACGGCTGCTGGGGTGTAGTCTGTACTCAAAAATAAAACAGAAGGGCATAGAGGACCTTGTTTCATCAATAACAAGGTAGAGTTGAGCCAGAGGCTAAATTAGGATAAGACCTAGGATAAGACTATAGACTGCTTCAGCCAGTCAACAAATATTTATTGAGCACTTTCTATGTGCCAAGCATTACATTAGGCATATGAGATATACATATTTATAGCAGTGAATAAGAAAGATAGTCTCTGCCCTCATGGAGCTTACAGCTGGTCTAGTGAAGTCAAGCAAAAATATACATAAATAAAAATAAAAACCTTGGGCTGGGAAGGGCTAAGATGAGTGGTACATCAACAAAGAGAGACAGACTCAGTTAAACTGATACTGGCAAGAACAGGTGCTAACACTATTCTGTGTACCTATAATTTTATAACTACCATAGTTTATACTCGGAAATTCCTCATACGTTAACAGTGTCTTAAATTCTCCATGTCTGATTGGCAGTCTGTTGAGGAAGGATGCCAAGAAGAAAATATCTCAGAGTTACAATCTTAAAGTCACAGCCCAAAGAAGAGGCTGAACTTAAGCCTAGTGCAGTGGCATAGGAAATGACCAGGAGAAAAAGTAAGGAGCTTCTTTTGGAAGTTTCTGGATTTTAAACACTTTTTTATTTCAGAGGAGGAACCAATTAGCTGAACTAGTAATTGGTTCCATTTCCCAAAAAGATTGTTTATACCCAGTTCAGGAAAGCTAGGGTAAAGGTAGAAAAGGTAATGAGAAGCTGAATAATCCACCGAGCACTTAAGTCTACTTCTCCCCAACTGTCTTAGCCAGTGCCCCCTCCTCAATTAGTTAGTTGACTGCTCCTTCATTTAATCTTCGATTTTCCATGACAAGGACAGCACATGTCCTGCAAAAGGAAGGCTCATCTGGCAGTGCTATTTCAAAACAGAAAAATAAATATTTAGGAGATTTGTTTCCATATCCTCAAAATGTGTGTCAGAGGAGAGGGAGGTGAGGAACTGTAAAGAAACTTCAGAAGAGAAACTGTGAGTCACTATGTAGTAAGTCAGTGCTGTTGGTTTTAGCACGCAGGCTCCAAAACTCCAAGAACCATGCCTTCTGAAGCAAATTGCCTCAGACTGGGTTCAGCATGTAAATACTTAATAAATATTTCTTGATGGAATAATTCAAAGGATATATAACAAATGAGCAATGAAGAGAGCTCAACCAGCCCTCCTTTTATTAATGGATACAAGTTAAAGCATTTACAGGAGGCTGGACTAGATGATCTCAGAGGACACTTTCATCTCTAAAGCACTATGAATCTAAGTAGTTTTGTTTCAGAGAATTCAAATGGCTAGCTGCATACACATAAGTAGCATGTCATCAAAGCATTCTATTTGGTCTTGGAAGTAGATTTACAAACAGACAAGTGAAAATGAAGTAAGATCCTAAGGGATTTTTAGTTCACTAAGTTTTTCTTGTTATCACATCTTAGAATGTACATTTGTCTGAGTTAAGAGTGACTTAAGAGTCTTCTTACACTTAGAACAAAATAACCTCAATCTCTTCCAAGGGAACAAAGCAGAGTCTTGATGGTACAACACCCGCTTAAAATTGATTCAGAACAATAAGTGATTGCTAGCTCCTCCGGAAGAGGTGGCTCCTCAGGAAAAGGGAAACTGCCAAGTTTCTCAGCAGGGTCTTAAGTTACCAGCTCCAGTAATTAATGGATTTTACTCCAAGATCTTGCAGTGGTAACTCACTGGGCAAAGTGATGGCTAATATTGACATTCCTTCAGAGTAAAATAAAAATAAACCTAGAAATGTAGATGAAACCCTTTAAAGAAGCAATTAAAACATCAACAGTTGTTAAACTGCCAGATCAAGTAACTCTGAATATCAAACAGAATTTTTTTAATGTTATAGCTTTAGAGGAAAAAGAACTCTGCCTTGCCCTAACATGCAAAATTTAAAATTAGGAGCAGCTTGTTGTTTCATTACAGACTGTTCCTATGGTTCAGCATGTAGCTTTGTCTCCAGCAGAACTGCATTAGGGAAGGGGTCAAACAAAACAAAAGCAAGAGAGGAAGAACAAGAATCAATAGTCAAACTGCACCACCTCTTAGGAACCAGCATGTTGCTATGTGTTACTGAGGGAAGCTGTAAAAACTGTATCTCCAAAGAGTTTTGTCAATCAGTGAGTCCCCTAAGTTCCATGTTTAGAGTGTTCAAAAAGTCAGTTTGACCAGACCTAGCTCCAAGGCAAGGAGATGGAGAAAGAATAGCTGAATTAAAGGTGTCATCCATGAAATGCAGGAGAAGAGAATATGTTTATAACCAAACAGACAATTTATGCAGAGATTTTCCATTCTCTATTTGTGTTATCACAATTCCAAATTCAATGCTGGCAAATACTAGTATTATGCAAGCTGAGGGCACAATTCTATAGCTTTTTAACGCTTTTGTCAAATAAAAAGCTAATGGATTTGTCTATGAGATCATATGTGATTTCATGTCAACATACAGTGTGTTCAACACCTACTAAGTGCTGGGTATTGTTGCAAGTGGAGGCGTGAATAAGAAACTCTCCAAATGCTAGTCTATCACAGGGAGATAGGACACATACAAAGAACTGAAGTATAGAAAGAATGTGTGAATACAATACTGGGGAAGCCAGCACAGCTTGTACAAGGAAAGGTCATGGAAGCTCCATAGACACATCCAAACTCCCTGAGGGACTGAACTGCTGGGCAGAGGGCTGTGGGGACCAGGGTCTTGGGGAACATCTAGCTCAATTGGCATAACACAGTTTATAAAGAAAATGTTCTACACTCTACCTTGGTGAGTAGCATCTGGGGTCTTAAAAGCCTGTGAGCAGCCATCTAAGATACTCCACTGGTCTCACCCCTTTGGCAGCAAGGGAGAATGAAGAAAACAAGATACAAGGAAAAGATTAGTCCAAAGGACTAATGGACCACAACTACCATGGCCTCCACCAGACTGAGTCCAGAACAATGAGATGGTGCCCGGCTACCATCACTGACTGCTCTGACCGGGATCACAATAGAGGGTCCTGGACAGACCTGGAGAAGGATGTAGAACAAAATTCTAACTCACAAAAAAGACCAGACTTACTGCCCTGACAGACACTGGAGAAACCCCAAGACTACGGCACCCGGCCACACTTTTAGCTCAGTAGTGAAGTCACTCCCGAGGTTCACCGTTCAGCCAAAGATTAGACAGCCCTATAAAACAAAATGAGACTAATGGGGCACAACAGTCCAGGGACAAGGGCTAGAAGGCAGGAGGGGACAGGAAAGCTGGTAATAGGGAACCCAAGGTTGAGAAGGGACAGTGTTGACATTTTGTGGGGTTGTTAAGAACTGTCATAAAACATTATGTGTACTAACTGTTTAATGAGAAACTATTTGTTCTGTAAACCTTCATCTAAAGTAGAATTTTAAAAAAAGAAAGAACGTGTGAATAGAAGTTAAAAAGGTGCTGGGACATCATAGAAAGCTTCTTACTGTCTTTCTTTCCACTAGGATACTGTGCACAAGCTGGGCTCCCCACTTCTCTTCTTTGATCATTTACAGTGGTCAGTTTCACCTTAAACAATCATGCACTCTCACAGGGACCCATACCTTCCGTTTACACCGTTTCTTCTTCCCCTTTCTCTTGCCCAGTTACTTCAAGATAAGCTCTCTCGGTCCTTTTGTTCTATTTGTGAACCCCAAATAACTGTAATCATTGCTGATAGTTCTAAGAGCAATGTTATGAGATATCTGTATCAAAGAAAAGTAAAGCCATCCTTTCTGAAGTGAAATTAGACGTAAAACCTGTGCTATCAACTTCTAATGTCCATTGAAAGAGGCCAGAAATGCTCTTCAGAAAGAATCTCTCAATGCCTCCATCTATCTCCTCAACCTATAATTAACTCTGCTATTATCATGTTTTAGCATCCAAGGCACTATTTCTTATTCAATTATATTTTTGTTTTAATTACTAGTATTGGCACAGAATTCTTACTCATGATTTATGAACTGCATATACAGTATTTTAGTCCTATCACAGGTTAAATCCAACTGTGTGGGTTAACCTGGAAACTTTCCTACTGTAATAACATCATTTCTATGGGAAAACATACAAGTGCCAACCAACTAACTTAGAAATGATCTTTTGAAATACAATTACCCCATAAACTGAGAGTTTGCCTGTGAATCTGTACATAGGATCCCCTTTAAGTGCTTAATAAAAGGGGTCTAGCAAAGTTACACCTAAAATAACTGCTAAATAAATCTCATTTTTCCGATTGACTTCTGTTATAATAATGGAAAAAATTACAAACCAGAAACATTTTTTGGTCCCTAAGTATAATGATATCACACTGTCTTACCACTATAGACCTACCTCACTGGCTGGAAAATACAGCATCACAGCATAAGCAAGCAGAGAAAAAAGGGTGACTGGGAAGTGATTATTTCTTACTCTTCTAAAGTGATTTCTCTAGGCTCCAGAATTTCCCTTGGAAAGCCATTCAGAAATAGAACCAGATCTCTAGTGTATGCTCATTTCACTACACCACACTGATTCACCAAAAATAACTTTTATATGACAAATATATTCCTACCAAAGAACTATCATGACAACCAAATCACTGGCTTGTGTAATTAGATTATAGGAGACTGATGACTTACATATGCCATATACAATACACAACTGCCATGCAGACACTTTGTGGATCTGAGGTTGTAGCCAAGATGTTATAAATAAGGGAAATGGGGTTTTCTATACATCAAACCTTGGGCTAAACTTACATGGATTGACGAATTTAATAGTCACAGCAGCCTTGTGTGACTAGCATTTTATGTATGAGGAAACTGAGGCACAGAGAGGTAAAGTAACTTGTCCAAGGTCACACAACTAGTCAGTGGTGGAGTCTGGATTTGAATCCAGGAAGCCTGACTTCAAAGACTGAGATCTTAATCACCATACTATGTAATAATGCTGCTGCTGATTATGACAAGGATGATAATAACAAAAGTAGTAATAGCAGCAAACACTAACATAACACTATTAAAGGTATTGTTCCAAGTAACTTCCATATATCAACTCATTTAACGCCCACAACAGAAGTCCTTGCGTGGCACAAACTGTTAAGTAATTGACTACTAGTCGAAAGGTTGGTAGTTTGAACCCACCCAGACGTGCCTTGGAATACAGGTCTGGAGATCTGCTTCCAAAAGGTCACAGCCTTGAAAATCCTATGGAATAGTTCTACTCTGCACACATGGGGTCGCCGTGAGTCGAAATTGACTCCACGGCAACTAACAACAACAATGCTCACAACAATCCTCTGAGGTAGGTACTACTATTATCTCCATTTTTCAGATGAGAAAACCTTGGCACAGAGAGGTTTAATAACTTCTTTAAGATTACACCACTAGGAAGTAAAAGGTCTGGGACTCAAATCCAGACAGTTTGGTTCTATTAAAACACATTGCCTCTGTAACAAATATAACTGGGGTATAACAGGAAAAAAGTAGTAGGCTAAGAGTTTAGAAACTAACACAGGGCTACTGTAAGAATTAAACAAGAATGTATGCAAAAGTATTTTGGAGAATACAAAATATTATTTAATTGTAAGGAATTAACGAATAGAGTGGGTAAGAGCGTTTAAGAAATTTTACATGTATATATGTAAACTGTAATAGTTGGAACTTCTAATACTCAGACAGGGATTATGACCTCCCTCCTATTTGCGACATGGTCTTTCGGAATTTTGTGTTATGCTACCAGGACTAGTGTGTTTCTGAAAATGTCTCCTGTAGTAAACAGACCTGAGGTCAGAAGTTGGGCTAAGGGCAGTTCATTACCAAACAATCAAAGACTTCTGCAAATGGCAACTTGCAGCAGTGGTAAACAATTGCTGGTTGCTATGATTAACATGCAGCCCTGGTGGCGCAGTGGTAAAGAGCTTGGCTGCTAACCAAAAGGTTGGCAGTTTGAATCCACTAGCTGCTCCTTGGAAACCCTGTGGGCAGTTCTATCCTGTCCTATAGAGACACTAGGAGTTGGAATCGACTCAATGGCAGTGGTTTTAATTTTTTTTATGATTAACATGAACCATTTGGTGAGGTCATTAGCACAAATCTAGCCCACCCGATGTACCCTAATTGTGTGTCTCTCACAGAACTAGTTCTATCCCCGTGATGAGCAGTAGTGCTGGAGAAGAATGGAAGTGGTTCTCAAATATTGCCCTTCATTGCATTCCTCTGTGGCTTATTGGATGGTGTGATCTCACATTAAAAGAACCATCCACTAGAACTCAACAGTTCTATCCCCACTATATAATAGCTTCTCTTCAGGACTATACTTCATAATAGAGGAAATTACTTAAAAATCACAGTAGAGTGGCAGCCACCGAGTTACAGGGGTACAAATGTCGGCTGAAAGCCTTAGTAATTGCAAAGAGGAGACGAAAGCAAAGGAACTCTGTCTCTATCAGAGCCTGGCTTCAGATACATCAGGCAACACAGTGACATTTGCTATTCTGGCCGCTGAAAACAAGGATGGGGAGAAGCTGATGACGCACGTGCATTATCACTATATAAAGGAAACTGGTTCAATAGGTACAACCTATTAAATAGATTATTAAATTACTAAATAAAATAGAAACTGAAACTAGGGCAGTTCCAATTTTATTCTTTTCAATAAAAAATTCTTCAAATACATAATAACACTTATTTTTATATTGTATACCTAAGGTTTTTTATATAAGCATATTCATAAATCTGGAAGACATTCTCTCTCATAGTACTTTAAAGTCAAGGAACTTTTGCTCAAAAGAACTATTAAACTGGAGCTAAATTTCTAAGGCACAAAAAGTAGAACTTTCAGATGAAATGAGTTAGGAGGGGAAAACTAGAGTTTTGTGGCCACCCTCCAAATCAGGAACTTAACAGAGCTTCTTAGAATGCAGTATGAAAAAGAAATCACTGCTTTATTAGCTCATGTTGTCCAAACTGTTTATTAAAAAATATGACCTTATACGTATTTCTACCTCCATGTTCATGTCCAGTTTGAGATCATACGAGTCAAATTTAATCTATGTTCCTATCTTCTGTTAAGTCAAAATCATTAAGACTGTGGCAGTAGGATCAAGCTCTGACTTACTGCACTAGAAGTAGTATGGGATGAATCCCTGCCCCTCTCATGGTTCCATAGTGGATGACCTAACCAGATGGATAACTTAATTGGGGCAGGATAAAAGAGAGGCAGCATGAGGGCTATGTTACCCAAGGGGACTCATTTGAAGACAGGCATTTTGGCCTTAAACACCCATCTCTCAAGAAGCAAACAATTGGCGATTTAGAGAGGAGAGAGGAAAGAATGTTCTCTGGTCCACTGAGGTAACTAACTGACCTTTGAGAATAAATAGTTTTTGCCAGTAGTTAAGTGAAAGTAGAACCCTCAAGGATTAAATGGAAGAGTACACCTAATTTTAACATACCTTTTGAATGCACAGATCCTGCACTTTATAACTCAAAATTTCTCCTATTTCTCTCTTGATATTTCACTCTAAAAACACAGTGTAGTTTCTAAACAACAGAGGGAGAAGATTTACAAGTTAGGAAAAGGTACATTTACATTCAGAATTTCCTCTTCTTTCAAATTCCAAGGTTTGAGCTTAAATACCTGTGGTTAAAGAAAGAAATATCAGGCAGTTTTTACAGCAGCAGTTCAATACTAGTATTTATTGTTTTATTTAGTTGGGGGATTAGGGGATGGGTGTATAACAAGGTGTTTAAAAGTCTTGATTCCTACTGTAGGAAAAGAGAAGGACAGGTAAGAAGAAAGAGGAGCACATAAATTTGTGCTAATCCTTATTCTCCGCCCCAGATCCCAAGAAGGTGCCAACAACAACAACAAAAAAATGAGGTTCCTTTGATTTTAATCCTTTGTCTATCCTGGCAAGGTCAAATTCATTTAACTTTGGGGGGGAACCCTATTATTTCAAAGGAAAGGTGCCCTGGTGGTGCAATTGTTAAGCACTCGCCTGCTAACTGAAAGTTTGGTGGTACAAACCCACCACCCACTCTGCAGGAGAAAAGACCTGGCGATATGCTCCCGTAAAGATAACAGCCTAGGAAACCTTACAGTGCAGTTTTACTCTGTCACACGGGGTCACTATGAGTCAGAATCGACTCGATGGTACACAACAACATTTCAAAGCAAGGATGAAAAAATGTATGCATAACATGGTAAAGTGATAGGAAATGAAGAAGAAAACCCTTTAATTTTTTTTTCTTTTCAAAATGTGAGTTGTGGAGGGGAGTAAGGATATCAAAATATAAGTAAATATAGTTTTAAAATATCTAATTTCATATTTCTGACAAACTTGTCCCAAATACTCAGATTAAAGGCACAAATAAAACAAAGCAAAGTAGCAGTATGGTATGGTGGAAAAGGAACTTTGAACAAGGAGACCTGAGTTCTAGTCCTACCTCTGTGACAAACTCCATGTGACTTGCCTTAGGCAAGTGTCTTAACCTCCCTGTACCTTACACTCCATCTCCTGTAAAATGAGAGGACTATTCTAAACAATGTCTCAAGTGCCTTCTAGCTCTAACATTTCATAATGTATGAAGTAAAATGGCGTAACATTTGAGTAAAATCGCAAATAATTGAAACTAAGGTTAAATAGGTAATTATTTTTCAAAGGGAATAGACTTTTACATTTTAGCTAATTGTACACAGGCTGATTTTGCTGGAAACTCAAATTTCCTGGTTCCTTATTCCAGAATGTGTACCCGTCGCAGTCAAGTCGGCTCCGACTCATAGCGACCCTATAGGACAGAGTAGAACTGCCCCGTAGGGTTTCCAAGGAGCAGCTGGTGGATTCAAACTGCCAAGTTTTTGGTTAGCAGCCAACCTCTTAACCACTGCTCCACTAGGGGTCCTCCAGAATGTGTAGGCTTCGGGAAATAACTAGAAAATGATAATTGCCCCTGTGGAAAGTTGCAGCCTATAAAGTCAAGTATCAAGGGGATTTAAACCATAGAACACAATGGAGAGAGACTAGGGAGAAAACAGCTCATCAGAACAAAATTCATACGAAGTAGAATCTTTTCATAAATTCTTTTTCTTAATTTATAGTCAAAATGGAATTTCTGTTTGGTTTCAGGACAGTGTTAATGTGTCTAAAATCAGGGTTTAATATCTTGGTCTGCCAGTTGGCTTGGTCTTCAATGGCTATAGACTGGGACAGGAAAATGATAATAAAGGTGTGTACATGGGTGTGATTACTTGTGTGGGGAAGTCAAGGAATGCAGCAAAGAAGGGGTAAGGGGAGGAGTCTTGATGGCTCAGTAGAAATCCATTCTGACCACTGGAAACCAAACTTAAAGTACTCCCATCAAAAAAGCAGTAGTGGTAGAATAGATTATTTTTTCTTCTGGAAGCTACTATTCTTGAAAGCTTAGCTGGATAATTGGACTTCAATGTGTCTGACTAACTACATTTAGAATAATTGTGCAAAAACAGAATCCCAGAAAGTTAGAGCTGGAGGGGACCTTATAAACCATCTGGTCCACACCCCTTATTTTACAATGAACAAATTGAAGCCCAGGGAGACCAAGGGACTTGCCGAAGGTCACACAGCAAGTTAGTAGCAGAGGTGGGACTTGACTTTTAAAAAATATTTTCTTCAGATAGCTTTAAATTAGCATGCAACTGGTTTCTTTACTAATATCTGCTGTTTCTATAGACAGTAACAAAAACTTTCAAAGGGATTGTGTCTTTTAAAGGTCTCCATCAGACAAAATCACAAGCAAAATTGCAAAGCAATAGAGAGGTAAAGGTAACTTCTTATCATTTCTGTTTAGTCTATATTTTATATGGCACATAACCTAGTCAGAAGTGAAATAGGAGCATAGTGCAAAGGACACTCATCTGGGAGTCAAGAGACTAGGGTTCTTCAATTAATTCTGTGTTACAAACTAGTTGTATGATTTTGGACAGTAACAACCTATCTTGGATTCAGTTTTGTTATTTGTAGAACAGAGGTGTAGTGGGTTGAACAGTGGATAGTGGCCCCCAAAAAGATATGCACAAGTCCTAATTCCCAGAACATTTGACTGACCTTATTTGGAGAAAGTGTTTTTACAAATGTAAGTAAGTTATGAATGTTGTGAAGAGACCATCCTGGATTTACAAACAAACAAACCCACTGCCATCTAGTAGATTCTGACTCATAGAGACCCTATAGGACAGAGTAGAACTGCCAATAGGTTTTCTTAGCTTGTAATCTTTATGGGCCACCACGTCTGTCAGTTTGTCGTACTGTGGTGGCTTGTGTGTTGCTGTGATGCTGGAAGCTATGCCACCAGTATTTCAAATACCAGCAGAGTCACCCATGATGGACAGGTTTCAGTGGGAGCTTCCAGACTAAGACTAGGAAGAAAGACATGGCAGTCTACTTCTGAAAAAATTGGCCAGTGAAAACCTCATGAATAGCAGTGGAACATTGTCTGACATAGTGGGGGAAGATGAGCCCCTCAGATTGGAAGGCACTCAAAATACAACTGGGGAAGAGCTGCCTCCTCAAAGTAGAGTCAAGCTTAATGAAGTGGATGGAGTAAAGCTTTCAGGACCTTCATTTATTGATGTGGCATGACTCAAAATGAGAAGAAACAGCTGCAAACATCCATTAATAATGGGAATGTGAAACGCACAAAGAATGAATCTAGGAAAATTGGAAGTTGTCAAAAATGAAATGGAATGCATAAAGACCAATATCCTAGGTATTGGTTAGCTGAAAAGGACAGGTATTTGCCATTTGAATCAGATAATTATATGATCTACTGTGACAGGAATGACAAACTGAAGAGGTATGGTGTGGCATTCATCTTCAGAAAGAACATTTCAAGATCTACCCTGAAGTACAACGCTGTCACTGATAGGATAACATCCAAATGCCTGCAAATAATATCAATTAATATGACTATTATTCAAATTTACGTACCAACTACTAATGCCAAAGATGAGGAAATTGAAGATTATTACCAACTTCTGCTTAACTTCTGCGGTTCAAATCCACCAGCTACTCCTTGGAAACATTATGGTGCAGTCTGCTCTGTTTTATAGGGTCGCTATGAGTTGGAATCAACACGATGGCATCTGGTTTGGTTTTCTGTAGTCTGGAATTGATCAAACATGCAATCAAGATGTATTGATAATTACTGGTGATCCAAATGTGAACGTTGGAAGCAAAGAAGAAGGATCAGTAGTTGGAAAATATGGCCTTGGTGATAGAAATGACACTGGAGATCGCATGATAGAATTTTGCAAGACCAACGATTTATTCATTGCAAATCTCTTTTTTCAAAACAAAAACAGCCACTAGGATGGAAAACACAGGAATCAAAGTGGCTACATCTGTGGAAAGAGACATTGCAAAAGCTCAATATCATCAGTCAGAACAAGGCCAGGGGCTGACTGCAGAACAGACCATCCATTGCTCATATCCAAGTTTAAGTTGAAGCTGAAGAAAATTAAAACAAGTCTGTGAGAGCCAAAATATGACTTTGAGTATATCCCACCTGAATTTGGAGACCATCTCAAGAATAGATTTGATACACTGAACACTAATGACTGAAGACCAGACAAGTTGTGGGGTGACATCAAGGACATCATACATGAGAAAGCAAGAGGTCATTAAAAAGACAGGAAAGAAAGAAAAGACCAAAATGGATGTCAGAAGAGACTCTGAAACTTGCTCTTGAATGTAGAGTAGCTAAAGTGAAAGGAAGAAACGACGTAAAAGAGCTGAACAGAAGATTTCAAAGGGCGTCTGGAAAAGACAAAGTAAAGTATTATAATGAAATGTGTAAGAACCTGGAGTTAGAAAATCAAAAGGGAAGAACATGCTCAACATTTCTCAAGCTAAAACAACTGAAGAAAAAATTCAAGCCTCGAGCTGCATTATCAAAGTATTCTATGGGCAAAATACTGAACAACGCAGGAAACATCAAAAGAAGATGGAAGGAACACACAGTCATTGAATCAAAAGGAACTGGTCGACGTTCAACCATTTCAGGAGGTAGCATATGATCAAGAACCAACCATATTGAAAGAAGTCCTAGCCACCCTGAAGACAATGGCGAAAAACAAGGCTCCAGGAAATGTCGGAATACTAACTGCGATGTTTCAACAAACAGATGCCGTGCTAGAGGTGCTCACTCATCTATGCCAAGAAATTTGGAAGACAGCTACCTGGCCAACCAACTGGAAGAGATCCATATTTGTATCCATTCCAAAGAAAAATGATCCAACAGAATGCAGAAATTATCAAACATTATCATTAATATTACACGCAAGTAAAATTTTCTGAAAATAATTCCAAAATAGTTGTAGCAGTACATTGACAGGGAACTGCCAGAAATTAAAGCCAGATTCAGAAGAGGACGTGGAATGAGGGATATCATTGCTGATGTCAGATGGAGCCTAGCTAAAAGCAGAGAATACCAGAAAGATGTTTACCTGTGTTTTATTGACTATGCAAAGGCATTCAACTGTGTGGATCATAACAAATTATGGATAACATTAAGAAGAATGGGAATTCCAGAATACTTAATTGTGCTCATGTGGAACCTGTACATAGACCAAGAGGCAGTCGTTTGAACAGAACAAGGGGATACTGCATGGTTTAAAATCATAAAAGGTGTGCGTCAGGGTTGTATCCTTTCACCATACTTATTCAAACCGTATGCTGAGCAAATAATTCGAGAACCTGGACTATATGAAGAAGAACGCAGCATCAGCACTGGAGGAAGATTCATTAAAAGTCTGCAATGCACAGATGACACAACTTTGCTTGCTGAAAGCTAAGAGGACTTGAAGCACTTACTGATGAGGATCAAAAACCACAGCCTTTAGTATGAATTAAACCTCAACAGAAAGATAAGAAAACCCCTCACAACTGGACCAATAAGCAACATGTTTCGTTTTTCTTTTAATTAATTATTTATTTTTTAAAATTGTCCTTTAGATGAAGGTTTACAGAACAAATAGTTTATCATTAAACAGTTAGTACACATATTGCCCTATGACAATGGTTAACAACCCCACAACATGTCAACACTCTCCCTTCTCGACCTTGGAGGACCTTTTTCTTTTTTTGGCGAAAATATACATAACAAACTTACACCATTTCAAAAGTTTCTACATGTCCAATTCAGTCACATGGATTACACTCTTCCAGTTGTGCTGCTATTCTCACTATCCTTTTCCAGATTATTCCATCACCATTATCTTCAACTCACTGCCCCCTAGGCTTCCCATCAAACCTTTGAGTTGCTGTTGTCAATTTGATCTCACATAATTTTTTTTGTACCTTAGATGAAGGTTTACAGAACAAATAGTTTCTCATTAAACAGTTAGTACACATATTGCCCTATGACAATGGTTAACAACCCCACAACATGTCAACACTGTCCCTTCTCAACCTTGGGTTCCCTATCATCAGCTTTCTTGTCCCCTCCTGCCTTCTAGTCCTCGTCCCTGGACTGCTGTGCCTCATTAGTCCCGTTTTGTTTTATGGGGCTGTCCAATCCCCGACTGAACAGTGAGCCTCGGGAGTGACTTCACCCCTGAGCTAAAAGGGTGTCCAGGGGCCATACTCTTGGGGTTTCTCTAGTCTATCAGGCCAGTAGATCTGGTCTTTTTTGTGAGTTAGAGTTTTGTTCTACATCCTTTTCCAGCTCTGTCCAGGACCCTCTGTTGTGATCCCGGTCAGAGCAGTCAGTGGTGGTAGCCGGGCACCATCTAGATGTACTGGACTCAGTCTGGTGGAGGCCATGGTAACTGTGATCCATTAGTCCTTTGGACTAATCTTTTCCTTTGTATCCTGTTCTCTTCATTCTCCCTTGCTCCCGAAGGGTTGAGACCAGTTGAGTATCTTAGATGGCTGCTCACAGGCTTTTAAGACCCCAGACGCTACTCACCAAGGTAGAAAGTAGAACATTTTCTTTATAAACAGTGTTATGCCAATTGAGCTAGATGTTCCCGGAGACCATGGTTCCCACAGCCCTCCGCCCAGCATTCCAGTCCCTCAGGGAGTTTGGATGTGTCTATGGAGCTTCCATGACCTTCCCTTGTACAAGTTGTGCTGGTTTCCCAGTATTGTGTACTGTCTTATCCCTCACCAAAGTTACCACTTATCTACTGTCTATTCAGTTCCCCCAGACCCCTCCCATCCCTCATAACCATCAAAGATTGTTTCTTTTTGTGTGTAAACTTTTACATGAGTTTTTACAATAGAAGTCTCATACAATACTTGTCCTTTTGTGATTGACATATTTCACTCAGCATAATGTCCTCCAGTTTCATCCATGTTAAGAGATGCTTCACAGATTCATCTTGTTCTTTATCGTTGCATAATACTCCGTTGTGTGTATGTACCATAGTTTATCTATTCATCTGTTGATGGGCATCTATATTGTTTCCATCTTTTTGCTACTGTGAACAGTGCTGTCATGAATATGGGTGTACATATGTCTATTTGTGTGACGGCTCTTATTTCTCTAGGATGTATTCCTAGGAGTGGGATTACTGGATCGTACCGTATTTCTATTTCTAGCTTTCTAAGGAAGTGCCATATCATTTTCCAAAATGGTTGTATCATTTTGCACTCCCACCAGCAAGTGCATAAGAGTTTTGATCTCCTTGCAGCCCCTCCAACATTTGTTATTTCCAGTGTTTTTGATTCGTGCCAGTAATGCCGGGGTGAGATGGTATCTCATTGTGGTTTTAATTTGCATTTCTCTAATGGCTAGTGATCACAAGCATTTACTCCTGTGTCTGTTGGCCGCTTGAATGTGTTCTTTGGTGAAGAGTCTTTTCATTTCCTTTGCCCATTTTTTTAATAGGATTATCTGTCTTTTTGTTGTAGAGGTGTTGAATTTTCTAGCAGATTATGGAGATTAGACCTTTGTCTGACTTGTACTGTCCAAAATTTTTTTCCCAGTCTGTAGATTCTCTTTTTACTCTTTTGGTGAAGTCTTTTGAAGAGCACAGGTGTTTGATTTTTAGAAGATCCCACTTATCTAGCTTATCTTTTGGGGTTTGTGTGTTGTCGGTTACGGTTTGTATCCTGTTAATGCCATGCATTAGAGCTTCTAGCTTTGATCCTATTTTTTCTTCTATGAACTCTATAGTTTTTGGCTTTATATTTAGGTCTTTGATCAATTTTGAATTAGTTTTTGTGTGTCGTGTGAGGTATGGGTCTGTTTCATTTTTTTGCAGATAGACATCCAGTTTTGCCAGCACCATTTGTTAAAAAGACTGTCTTTTCCCCATTTGATGGACTTTGGGCCCTTGTCGAAGATCAGGCGACCGGAGGTGGATGGATTTACATCTGGGTTCTCCATTCTGTTCCATTGGTCAATGTATCTGTTGTTGTACCAGTACCAGGCTGTTCTGACTACTGTAGCTGTATAGTAGGTTCTGAGGTCAGGTACTGCGAGTCCTCCTACTTTATTCTTCTTCTTCAATAGAGTTTTACTTATCCAGGGCTTCTTCCCTTTCCATATAAAGTTAATGATTAGTTTTTCCATCTCTTTGAAGAATGTTGTTGGTATTTGGTTCAGGATTGCATTGTATTTGTAAATTGCTTTGGGTAGAATTGACATTTCCACAATGTTGAGTCTACCTATCCATGAGCACGGTATGTTTTTCCATTTATGTAGATCCCTTTTGGTTTCTTGCAGTAGTGTTTTGTAGTTTTCTTTGTATAGGTCTTTTGCATCCCCGGTTACATTTATTCCTAAGTATTTTATTCTTTTTAGGGGCTGTTATAAATGTTACTGCTTTCCTGATTTCCTTTTCATTGTTCTCTTTATTGGTGTATAGGAATCCAACCGATTTTTGTATGTTTATCTTGTTTCCTGCTACTCTGCTGAATCTTTCTATTAGTTCCAGTAGTTTTCTCATGGAGTCTTTAGGGTTTTCTGTGTATAGTATCATATCATCTGCAAACAGGGACAGTTTAACTTTTTCATTATCAATCTGGATGCCCTTTATTTCTTTTTATTGCCTTATTGCTCTAGCTAGGACTTCCAGCACAATGTTAAGTAAGAGTGGAGATAAAGGGCATCCTGTCTTCTTCCTGTTCTGAAGGGGAATATTTTCAGCCTCTCTCCATTAAGAATGATGTTTGCGGTTGGTTTTGCATAGATGCCCTTTATTTTGTTGAGAAATTTCCCTTCTATATCTATTTTATTGAGAGTTTGTATCAGGAATGGGTGTTGGACTTTGTCAAATGCAACATCTTGATAAATAGAGAAAAGATTGAAGTTGTCAAGGATTTCATTTAACTTGGATCCACAATCAGCACCCATGGAAGCAGTAACAAAATCAAATGATGTATTGCATTGGGCAAATCTGTTGCAAAAGACCTCTTTAAAGTGTTGAAAAGCAAAGACATCACTTTGAGGACTAAAGTGCACCTGACCCAAGCCATGATATTTTCAGTTGCCTCATATGCATGCAAAAGCTGGACAATGAATAAGAAAGACTGAAGAAGAATTGATACATTTGAATTAGGGTGTCGGTGAAGAATATTGAATATACTGTCGACTGCCAGAAGAATGAACAAATCTAACTTGGAAGAAGTACAGTCAGAATGCTCCTTGGAAGCGAGGATGGTGAGATTTTGTTTCACATACTTTGGACATGTTATCAGGAGGGACCAGTCCCTGGAGAAGGACGTCATGCTTGGTAAGGTAGAATGTAAGCGAAAAAGAGGAAGACCCTGGATGAGATGGATTGATCCAGTGGCTGCAACAATGGGCTCAGACATAGCAATGATTGTGAGACTGGCACAGGACTGACAATGTTTGTTCTGTTGGACATAGGGTTGCTATGAGTTGCAATCAACTCAACCGCACCTAACAACAACCATCTTTATGGGAGCAGACTGCTACATCTTTCTCCAGTGGAAGAGCTGGAGGGTTCAAATCACCAACTTTTCAGTTAGCAACCAAACGTTTAACCACTGTGCCACCAGGGTTCATTCCTCGATTTCGGGTGGGCCCTAAATCCAATGACAGGTGTCTTTATTAAAAAATAGGTAAAGGGGGATTTGAGACACACAGACACAGAGGCGAGGAAAGTTCGAAGATGGAGGCAGAGATTTGGAGTGATGTATCTAAAGGCAAGGATCACCAAGGATAGCTGGGAGTCACCAGAAGCTAGGGGAGAGGCATGGAATAGATTTTCCCTCAGAGGCTCCAAAGGAACCAACCCTACTGACACCTTGATTTTAAACTTCTAGCCTCCAGGACTGTGAGAGAATAAATTTTTGTTGTTTTAAGCCACCAAGTTTCTGGTAATTTGTCACAGCAGCCCTGGGAAATTATTACAGGGGGTGAGTATTGGATTAGATGTGAGGGTCCAGGAAGGTAACATAAATAAATGAAATGGGCTGCTACACAAAAAACAATGATTGTGGTTGTTGTAAGTTGTCGTTGAGTCGATTCTCTACCTCTTTTTCACCGACCCTCTACCTTACCAAGCATGATGTCCTTCTCTGGGACTGGTCCCTCCTGATAATTGCTTCATATGTAAAGTACGTGAGATGAAGTCTTGCCATCCTCGCTTCCAAGGAGCATCGGATACCCTGTGGAGCCTTTTGGAAGCAGGTTGTCTTCTGAGATGCTTTTGGGTGAGTTCGAACCCCCAACATTTAGGCTGGTATTAAAGTACTTAACCATCTGCACCTCCCAAGGACTTCATGTGTAATGATTAATGGAAATGAAACTTGGGATCCTGATGTCGGAGAGTAAATAGGGAATGGTGACCTGAAGAGTCACTTCCTGATTCCTGAGTTCCTGCCCACTGTTACCATGTGTGAATGCAGGCCCAGGATTGCCAGAGCTTTCAGGTTTTTGAGAAAAGTTTGAAATTTAAACTTTTATTTGAAATATCCCCATTTAAAAAAATGGGGAAAATAATTTTTAAAACACTGCATGTCAAAAAAACTAAATTTGTGAGCTAAATATCAGATGATCACTAATGTTTTTTATAGCTCATATCTTCTATTTTTCTACTGGTTTATTATCCTATCATTTGAAATAAGTCATTATAGCTAGAAGATTTTTTTTTGGTCCCTGGCTCAGTCGGGACAATAATAGTTGTGTGACTTTTTTATTTAAGTTCATGTCTAAAGGAGAAGTCACAGCAAACGCTTTTTTTGGGATTGTTCAAAATTGACTGACAGGTCAGAAATTTTTCCTATTAAAATAAACCTAAAGAAGTATATTCTCTATCTGCATCGTTTAATGTCCTAAAAGCCTTATTGGGTATGAAAGAGAAGTTGAAATAGAATGTAGCATTAGTTCACATCTGGCAAAAGATATTAACATCTGAAATGATCCTGGTAAGCAGAAAAGGCACTCAAAATCTCAATTAACTTCTGCATACTCACATTTGCAAGTATTTATCCAAGAAGCATACATGTGGGTTATATTTGCAGATGGTGAAGTTAAACACTTTCTGAAAGTGTGATATCTATCCCCCCAATACTTTGTAGTCAGTATCTTATTAAGTTCATTATCATAGTATATTCATGAGAAAGAGCTTAAAGCTTAGTTTCTAAAACCCCTTGCCCTTGAGTCGATTCTGACTCAAAGCGACCCTATAGGACAGAGTAGAACTGCCCCATAGGGTTTCCAAGGACCTGCTGGTAGATTCAAACTGCCGACCTTTTGGTTAGCAGCTGAGCTCTTAACCACTGCACCACTAGGGGTCCTCCAGAATGTGTAGGCTTCCTGAACTAACTGTAGAAAATGATAATTGCCACTGAGTCACCACGGTTCCTCCCCTGTCCTTCTCTAACAACTCATATACCGCATACACTGTTCAAATTTAAGAACAGGGAAGAAGATGCCAAGACAATCCAACAAGAAAAGAATAGTCTGTCCAAAAACTCGTGCTGGGACAACTGAATATGCATGTGCAAAATAATTAAGTTGGATCCCTACCTCACACTATACACAAAAACTAACTAACTTAAAGTAGATCATAAACCTAAATTCAGGAATTAAAACTACACAACTCCAAGAAGAAAAATAGGAATAAAATTTCATGACCTTGGGTTAGGCCATGGTTTCTTAGATATGACACCAAAAGCACAAACAACAAAATAAAAAAATAGATAAATTAACCTTCATCAAAAGTAAAACCTTTTGTTCTTCAAAGAACACCATCAAGAAAGTGAAAAGACAACCCACGTATAGGGATGAAATATTCGCAAATCATACACTTGGGGAGTTCTATCCAAAATATATAAAGAACTCTTACAAATCAATAATACATTCACAGATAATAAGATTGAAAATGGGCAAGGGATTTGAATAGATGTTTCTCTAAAGAAGATACACAAATGGCTAATAAGCACATGAAAAGATGTTCAGCATCATTGGTCATTAGGAAAATGCAATTCAATACCACAATGAGATACCACTTCACATCCACTAAGATGGCTATAATAAAAAACATAGGCAATAATAAGTGTTGGTGAGGATGTGGAGAAATTAGAACCCTCAAACATTACTGGTGGGAATGTAAAATGTTGCAGTCACTTTGGAAAACAGTTTTGCTGTTCCTCAAACAGTTAAACATAGAGTATCCATATGACCCAGCAATTCTACTCCTAGGTGTATACCCATAAGAGAAATGAAAACATATGGCTACGCAAAAACTTATACATGAATGTTCACACAACAGTATTACTCATAATAGTCAAAAAGTGGAATCAATGATAATGTCCATCAACTGATGAATGGATAAATACAATGTGGCATATCTATGCACTGGAATATTATTCGGCAATAAAAAATAGTGAAGTACTGATACATGATACAACATGGATAAACCTTGAAAATAGTATGCTAAGTGAAAGAAGCCAATAACAAAAGACCACATATTGGTTAATTACATTTATATGAAATGTGCAGAATAGGTAAATCTAGAGAGATAGAAAGTAGATTAGTGGTTGCTTAGGGCTGGAGGAGGGGTGGGAATGGAGAGTGACTGCTAATAGCTATGGAGTTTCTTCTTGAGGTGATGAAAATGTTTTAAAATTAAATTGTCATGATAGCTGCACAACTCTATGAATATAATAAACATCACTGAACTACACACCTTAAAGGGGTGAGTTATATAGTATATCAATTATATCTCAAATTTTTAAAAAGGGAAGAAGAGAAAATGGAAATGTTTCATGTATGTATATCTCAAACTTAGTAATTATTTATTTATTCTTTTTCAAATGTGAAGTATAACAGCTAAGGTCATGCAGCCACCTCAGCACAGATGTCACTTCGCATTTAGTTACTTCTCAGTAAAGCTCTGGTAGCAGTGGTTAAGAGCTTGACTGCTAACCAAAAGGTTGGCAGTTAGAATCCAGCAGCCGCTCTTTGGAAACCTTATAGGGCAGTTCTAATCTGTCCTACAGGGTCACTATGGGTCAGAACTGACTTGATGGCAATGGGTTTTTTTGGTTTTCAGCAAAGCTCACATTATTTTTACCACCACATCTAAAGCATTTATTTTGGCATTGTAAGTTCTGTGCTCAACTTAATTTCAAATAAAATTAATATGAAAAGTTCATAATTCTGTAAGATTAGCCAGGCCCAACACAGAACTAGAATCCTTCAACAGAAACAGTTCTGTATAATTTAACAATACCCATAACAACAATTTAAATCTTTGATTGGTAACTGTAATAGTGAACATAGAGATAATTGTCCTAACTTTTATGACAATGGTTGTTTATGTCAATCTCTATTGTTCTAAACACAAGGTCTGCATTCAATAAAAAGTTATGAGACACAAAAACACACACAGAAAAGGAAGGAAACACAACCCACTGTCAAGAAACAAAACAGTTAATAGAACTATGTTCTGATGTGAGAAACAACCGACAGGGAGTTTAAAACAACTATGACTTAAAAATGGTTAAATGCTTTACTGGAAAAGGTAGACAATATGCATACACAGATGGGTAATTTCAGCAAAGAGACGGAAACTATATGAAAGAATGAAATGGACATATATATAGGGAGCCCTGGTGGCACAGTGGTTAAGAGATAAGGCTGCTAACCAAAAGGGCAGCAGTTCGAATCCACTGGCAGTTCGAATCCACCAGCTGCTCCTTGGAACCCTATGGGACAGTTCTACTCTGTCCTATAGGGTTTCTATGAGTTGGAATTGACTCAACAGCAATGGGTGTATGTGTGTATATATATATATATATATATCACATTATCACAGTAACAGAGATGAAAAATGCCTTTAATTGAATCTTTAGTGAACTTGAAAATAAATCAATAGAAATTACGCAGATTGAAAACAAAGAGAAAAAAGGTGAGAAAACAACAGCAACAGAACAGTGTGTTGAAGAGTTGTGGAACAACATATAGGTCTAATATACATGTAATTGGGATCACAGAAGAAAAAGGAGAGAAAGAACGGGTCAGAACAACTATTTTAAAACAGCTGAAAATTTGAAAATTTTATAAAAATAATAAAATATACCAAATCACAGAGCCAAGAAGCTAGTACACAATTATACCCTTTCTTTCACTTTTCTCAGAATATATATGTATGCATGTATGACAGAGAGACAGAGAATTTATTTTTCTTCTGTTTTCTTCATTGTCTATTTCTTCCAATTTCCTCCTTTCTGTTTGGCTGTTGTTTAGTCTATTTTTTAAAATAATTTATTTTATTTTTGTTGTTGAGACTATACACAGCAGAACATACACCAACTCAACACATGTACAATTCAGTGACATGATTACATTCTTCGAGCTGTGCAACCATTCTCACCCTCCTTTTTTGAGTTGTTCCTCCCTCATTAACATAAACTCACTTCTTCCTAAGTTTCCTATCTAATCTTTCTAGTTGCTGTTGTCAGTTTGATCCCATATAGATAGATCTTAACAGAGCTCGATGTTCAAGGCAGACGTTCTTTACTAGTTAAGCTAAAGTATTGTTTTTAAGACTTTAGGGGGTCTTTTTGGTTTAGGCTTAATGATTATCTCAGGGCAGTAGTTTCAGTGGTTCATCCAGCCTTTGTGGCTCCAGAAAGTCTGGATTTCATGATAATTTGAAATTCTGTTCTACATTTCCCACCTTTGGTCAAAACTCTTCTATAGAATCTTTGATCAAAATGTTCAGTAATGGTAGCCAGGCACCACCCAGTTCTTCTGGTCTCATGGCAAAGGAGGCAGTTGTTCATGGAGGTAATTAGTCACACATTCCATTTCCTCCTTATTCCTCTGTTGCTCCAGGCAAATAGAAACCAACTGTTGTACCTTGGAGGGCCACTTGCAAGCTTTTAAGACCCCAGGCTTATGTAATGAACGGAAGCACTAAACACGTTATTAGGCCAATTAACTGGGATGTTACACGAAACCATGACTTGTTTAGCCTATATTTACTGTTTGAGGTTTCCACAACTATCTAGTAATCTTTGCCTATAATGTTCATACTTAAGAATGAGTCATTAAAAAGCTGATTCAAAGTTGTGTATGCATGATTAGGGCTTGTCAATGGGTAGATTGTATTGTAGGGTCATTGGAAGCAAGCTGATTATTTGGTTGGGGGAGGCCCAAATACTAATATTTGGAAGTGTTTTCTCTAGGGCCATTAAATTTCCTGAGAGAAGAGTCCTCTATTCTCCTACTGTGCAGGAGAGGTGAAAGAGAGGATAGAGGCACACAATTTACTGGCTGCCAATATTTGAGGGCAGAACAGTATTCCCAGTTTGCTATCTCTTAGCACAGAGAATTTCACCTAATTTTTTTAAAGAGAATAAAGCTTCATTCTCCTTATTGGTAGTGGTGCTGCTAGTGGTGTGGTGTGTGTTGGGGGAGAAGAAACCTCAAAGTCCAACTGCTATATATAAGATTTTCAACCAAATCAACTTTTTTAAGTACTGCATCTTACTGCTGCTCCTTGCAGGATTTAGCGCTTGAAAGTCACAGATCTCTTATGCCAGGCAAATTGGTTCATTCTAGTGAGTACCTCATTTTGCAGGCATTTATATTGTAGTTACTTCACCTTGCAAAGTCAGTTACCACTCTGTGATGGTTTTAAAATATGTCCCCAACTTTTTTTGATACTCCTTCCTTCAACAGATGAAGCCTAATTTCCCTCCTCTTGAGTGTGAGCTGGATTTAGTGACTTGCTTATAATGAATAGAATAAAGCAGAAATGATGGTGTGCAATGTTGGAGATGAAGTCATAAAATGCACTGCAGCTTCATCCTTGCTTTTTCTCTTGGATCACTTGCTCTGGAAGAGAGCTACGATGTCATGAGACACTGAAGCAGCCTGTGGACATGCTCATGTAGTGAGGACTGAGGCCTCCTAAAAACATCCATGTTAGTGGGCCGTCTTGGAAAGAGATTCTCCAGCCCTACTCAAGCCTTCAGGTGATTGCAGCATTCCTGACTGCAACCTCATGAGAAACCTTGAACCAGAACCACCAAACTAAGCTAATCTCAGATTCTTGCCTCTCAGAAATTATGTGAGATAAGTGTTTGTTATTTTAAGGCTCTAACTTTTGGACTAATTAGTTATGTAGAAATAGATAACTAGTACACACTCTTGTATCTTCTTCTGTTCTACCCAAAATGTGCTGAGCTCTCTCATGAATTGATGTTTGCTCACCTGCTATCTTTGTCCTTATGGATTCTTATAATTTTTATGTCCTGTGTCTCACAAAACCCCACTAAATGACAGAAACATGTGGTCAATTCACCATGCTTAACCAAAAACGTACTGTATTCTTTTTATATACATATATAATTCATATAATTTATTTTATTCCTACTGTACTCTTTTTGCCTTAAAGTCTACTTTGTCTGATATTAATACAGCTATCTTAGCTTTCTTTTTATTGTACTTACCTTCCATTGTTTTACTTTTAACCTTCCGGTGTCATTATGTTTTAGATGTGAGTCTTGTACATGGGATATTCCTGAATTTATATTTTAAAGCCTGACAATTTTGTCCTTTAATCAGAGAATTTAGTCCATTTACATTTATTGTAATTATGAGCTTGCCATCTAATTTTGTGCTTTATATTTGTGTATATATGTATATTTTTCAACTCCCTTTTGCCATTGTTGTGGATTGAGGATCCCCCCTTTTCATTCCATTTTCTCTACTGCTTTGAAAGCTGTCCACTATATTTCTTTTCTTTTATTGTTTACCCTAGAAATTTCAGCATATATATTTAATTTAAGCTTTAAATGTAATCTATTCTTTAACAATGCAATGAATATAGATCATCCGTTACTGACTTATATCTTATTATTGTCTGGTATCTTCCTTATCAGGAGGGACCAGTCCCTGGAGAAGGACATCATGCTTGGTAAAGCAAGGAGTCAGCAAAAAAGAGGAAGACCCTCGACAAGATGGGTTGACACAGTGGCTACAACAATGGGCTCAAACATGGTAATGATTGTGAGGATGGCGCAGGACTGGGCAGTGTTTTGTTCTGTTGTACATAGGGTCACTATGAGTCAGAACTGACTCAATGCCACCTAACAACAACAAAAACATTTTCATTCTCCATAGTTTTTCTTTAACAAATTAGACATCATTATTGTTTTATACAGTCAATGTTTGTTTAGATTTACCCACATGTTTAAATTTTCTTTGCTCATGCTCTCTCTTACATCTCAAATCTAGCCTCTGGGATCATTTTCCTCTTTTGTGAAGCATATCTTTTGGAAGTTTCTTTAGTTCTTTGCCTGAAAACATCTTCATTTCACTTGATAGTTTCAGTGGGAATAAATTTTCATTTGACAGTTATCATCTCATAGGGGTCAGCAAACTATGGCCTGCAGCCTGTTTTTGTACGGCCCTTGAGCTAAGAATGTTTTTTACACTCAATGAACAACAACAACATACAAAAAACAACAAATATATGACACAGACTGTACGTGGTCCACAAAGTCTAAAATATTTATTACTTGGTCCTTTACAGAAAATGTTTGCTGACCCCTGTCCTAGATTATTGAAATACTATTCCATTGTCGACTGGCTTGTACTGTAGCTGTCAGTCAGCTATCATTCTAGTTGAGTTTAACTGTCATCCTTCTAAGTGTAATCTGTCTTTTCTGCCTGGCTGTTTTTTAGAGCTTTGCTTTGTTTTGGGAGTTTCATACTCTCACTACAATGTGTCTAAATCTGGATTATTATTTTTAATTAAATTTCACCTGATTGGAATTTATTGGGATTCCTAAATCTGAGGATTGGTACTATTCATCATTTCCAGAAAATTCTCAGCCGCTGTCTCTTTAAATATTGTCTCATCCTCATTTCCTCCCTCTGGAACTTCAGTTAAGCATACGATAGACCTTATTACTCTATCCTCCATGCTTATTAATCTGTCATGTTTTCCATGTCTGTTTTCTGTGTTATAATCTGTATAATTTATTCAGTACCTTAATTCTCTCTTCATCTGTGTCTAATCTATTTGATCTATCGGGTTTCTAATTTCAATAATTACATATTTCATTTTTAGAAATTCTACTTGGTTCTTTTTTCAAGCATTTCTGTTTACATTTGATAGTCTCTTGTACATTCATCATTCTTTAAATGCTTTCTTTAATTTAACCATATTAAACAAACTTATTTTATAATCTGTATCTGTTAATTTCTATATCTGTTAACTTTGCAGGTCTGCTCTTGCAGTTTATTTCTGCTTAGTCACTTATAATGGCTTATTTCCACATAAGTTTTGTGATTTTTTTATTGTGAATGCATATTCCTTGGAACTTCATCTGTGGGAATTCTTTGAAGCCTATGCTTAAATGAGATCCTTCAAAAATGATTTGCACCATATATGTCAGGTGGTTGAAGGCATTACCAGTGTGGGACATCTTTTAAAGTTTTGGTTTGGGGTTTTTCAAGTCACAGGAAGTAGTGTGAATTCTAGCCTTAAACCTTTTTGAGTGTGGGCTTGTTATTAGGAAATCTTTGTAGAGAATCTTTTTTTCCCCACTCCAATTACAGCTAAGACTGAGATAGACAAGTGTTTCCATTACCTCCATCTGCAAGGTGTTTTTCACCCCCTAGTTTGCCCAATAAGCTCATCACCCTTTGGTAATACTTTATTTGGGGATCTACAATCTGATCTACCCTGTTCAGCTCACAAGCTTTATCTCCTGATCCCAAACTTGAGTGGCCCATTAAAACCTGGGCTCAAGGCAACAGAAATCAGCAGACAACCCCAGGCAAGTGCCAACACAGTAGCTCGCTTAACTCTGGTTTGCTGCTCTATATTTGTGGTGTCTCACTGTTCCTGGCTTTCCTTCTAGGCCAGCTTAGCCATGCATATTAAAACATGTTTTTTATATCTAATCTATACTGGGAGAGTTGCTGTGGACATTTACTTTGCTATAATGCCAGACTTCCTACTCTTCATGAAGGAAGGCACACAAAGATTTTCCTTGATCTTCAGTTCTGCATAACGACAGAATACCACTAAGAAGTTTTTCTGTAGGATATAACATGTCCATGGAACAATTAATCTCAGAATGAGGAAGAGGCAGGGCAGTCAACTACATATCCAGGACCTCTGAGCTACAGTTTTACGGGTCCAGTGCTTCTCAAACTGTAGTATGCATCAAAATTATCTGGAGAGCTTGTTAAAATACATATTGCTGACTCCCAGTCCTGAGTCTCTGATTCAGTAGGACTGGGGTTGGACCTCAGAATTTGCATTTCTAACAAGTTTCCAGATGATTGTGATGCCATTGATCCACAGACCATAGTTTGAGAATCACGGTGCTGAGCAATACAAATCTAGGTCATTCACCATTCCTTGCCTTACTTACATTTCAGTTGTATAAAAGGGAAAAATAAAAGTTTCCAGAAGTAGCCAAGCAAGTGCAAAGATGTGAATGAAACCTTTTCATTCAATAGTCACAAGATTTACATCATATCTACTCTCTGAGGATTGGCTTTTCCAAGTGGGATGTAATGCCAATGTGTAAGAGGTACTGCAGCTTTTAAATCTAATTAACAAATAAATGAGAGCTGAAAAATAACAGATACACACCTACGTGAACACATCCAGTTACTATTGGCAAAAGCTATAATGTATGTTATTAAATTGGCTTTTATTTAATTGTCCTTTCAATGGAATCTGGGTAAATTATTAAGTTAGAACTTATCAGTAAGATATAGAAAAATTTAAATGTATAAATAGAAAAGATAATAAAATGAGGGTGGAAACTGAGCAGGGTGAACTTATCTTATCTCTACTTGCTTCCATCTGAGAACGCCAACCATTCAAAAGGAATCCTATCTGTTTCAGAAAAGGGATTGTAAAAGTTATGAACCAAATTTATTAAAGAGGACTGTCAAGCATTCATTCATTCAAAACACAAGCTATTGGGTGCTTGCTATGGTATGGGCCTGATACTATGCAAGGGGCTGAGCGTAAAAGAGGAACATAACATAGTCCCAGCCTTTAAGAAGTTTCTAGTCAAAATTGGGGAAGTCAGACATGTAAACAAATAATTCAATACTGATCTTATAGGTGCTAACATGAAAGCATATATGGGGAGTAGCGGGGACACAGAAGTGAGAGGTGTTAATTTTTTACCAAAGGTGGTCAGGAAAAGCTTTAAAAAGGAAACGGCACTGCTCAGAGCCTTTATGAGGTAGGCTGGTAGGATAAAGAAGGAAATTCCAAGCATAAAGAGCAGTGTGTGCAAAGGCATGGAAGCATGAAACAGAATGGTACACCTAGGAAATTCTAATTCAATGTGGCTGGAGCATACAAATGGGATCTTCCAGAGATGAGTCTGGAAAGTTAGGCAGATACTGGGAAGTTAAATAACAGAGGGCTTTGGATACCATGCTAAAGACTAGATTTTATCATGTAAGCAATGGGAGCCACGAAGCATATTAAGCAGGAATAACATGATTCCTCCAATGGCAGTGTGGATGGTGTATTGGAGACAGATGTGACTATAGGCAGGGCAACAGTTAATCTTGGTGAGATAGGAAATTCCGAAATAAGGCAATAGTAGTAAGGAAGGGAGTACGGCATGGACTCAAGAGATGTTATGAGGATAGTCTGTATAGGACTTGGTCCTTGATTGGGTTGAATGAGTCAGAGAGAGAGAAGAACTAAGGGTGATACCTAGTTTTCCAGTTTGAATAAATAGCCTCTGAACCAAAGAGAATGTGAGATGACAGGGGCTCAAGTTATTCCTGCTCCTTTAGCCCTTGTAAAAGAAAAAAGTCCAGTTTCCCAGGTACCCTCTGAAACAGACCTACTCTATGAATAATAAGTCACAGCAGTGTTGTACACTGTCATCCTGTCCTTCAAAATATAAAACCACATCCATATGTGTGGAACCAACAGACCAAGGCACTGGCCATCTGGTTTTTAAGATTATCTTTACAACCAGTGGGATTCATCACATGATGGACTCAGCCACAGAAATTAATATTGATTACAAACATAGCCCAAATCAGCAGTTATGCCATTCCTGCCATGCATCAATATGCAGGTCAAGTATAGATGTGGCCTCAACTACACTCTCATTATTCACTGAAAATTATGAATACATTTACAAAACAAGTATGGAATGAAAAATATACATTATTAAAGTTGTTTGTAAGTCATGTCCCAGTAAATCTGCCTATATATAGTATTTATTTTTGCACTGGTTGCTACAACTACCTAATTCATTTATTCATTTCTTCAGTGTTATAAAAGTATTCAAAGAAAGGTTCCTAAAATCAAAGACTTTTGGCTAGCTCACAAGACATTCATGCATGGAAAATTAAAAGAGAGAAACAACAAGAAAACAATCTATACGTTAGTGTGAAATGAGAACTATTGACAATGAAGTACGAGGAGTTCACAGGAGGGAGAAATCCTTATGGGCTGTAGTGGTAACAGTAAGCTTCATGGAGGAATTGGGAACTGCTGTGGAACTTGAAAAACGGGAAGGGTTTGAGCAGGAAAAGAAGATAATATAGGAAATTTTGATGGCATAAGTAACAGCACTGGGGAGCAAGTGGCACAAACATATGTCTCAGGGACAATTATGCTTGGCTAGTCAAAACACTACAACAGCAGAGATACACCACAACACTTTCATATTTAAGATATTTTAAAGTATCAATAGGATGTTCAAAGGCTTAAATCAATTTAGTACTGGGAGTAAAAAATATTTCAAATCAAAAGCAAGATTCCCAATGCCTTACATCATCATTGTTCAGAGAGTAACTCTGCTTTTGAAAAAATGATTAGAAACAATTGTTGTTCTCCTTGAATCATCTCAGAATTCTAGTAAAAGAAAGCATGAAAGAATATGTCCAAATTTAGATGTCTATAAGTGAAGGTGAGTGTGTCTTCATATTTCACCAAGTTTCTAACACATTTAAAGTACCTACCTGCAGAAGAAGGTGTGTGGATTCCATTCCCAGAAGGATGTGCTGGGTTTAATTTACCGCATATAAAATGACCTTTTCTAGCTACTATGTATCTATATGTAACCTGTCCTTATTTAACCAAAGGGCCAGAGAGCAGAAAAGAGACAATGTCAAGGAGTGAGCAAGAGAAGTGAAAAAACTATATATAGGATTCCATTAAACAAAAAGGAAATGTTTGTGTGTGTGCGCGCGTGTACGTGTGCTCACACTTTGATTTCTCTTTCACTGCCTAATCTCTTTCTGTCTCACTCATCAATTCTTACACTCTCTCTGATTTACTTTCTTTAGCTCAATTCAGTAAGTATATATACTGAGACTTTATGTGCATAATATTATGCTACATGTTAAAGAGAGTATGAAGGGATTTCTACTCTTAAGTGGCCTACATACGAAAACATACTTAACATTTAAACCACAATATAACATAATAGATAAAATGCCAGAATGAGTGCTACGATCAAATTTAAATAAGAAGAGAGTTCTACAGTCTTTCAGAGGAAGGTGAAATCACTGTGGACTGGGAGTCACACATGATAGTTTCACCAAGGTAGGGCTTCAGCTGGACTCAGGGGTTCTCATACTCAGTTGTGCCTAAGGAGATTATATGGGACATGTATTCAGATTTCTGGAGCCCATCCCCAGAGAGTCTAAATTCAAGAAGGCAGAGCAGGGCCCAGGAATCTTTACATGTAACAAACATTCCAGATTATTTTAATCCAGGTGTTCCTCAGAATATGCTCTGTGAAACACTGAGTTATAGCCTGAAGATAAATAGGATTTGAATAAGCTTGATGAAATGAAGTGGATATTCCAGATGAAGGATGAAACTGGGATTCCATGGAGGACAGTAAAGTAAGTGGGGTGGCTGGAAAAACAGAGAGAGAGGTAGAGGGACCGGTAGGAGGTAGACAGAAGAGAAATTATGAAGGAACTCAGTGTTATGCTAGAAAGTTTGTGTGTGATGTTGTAAATGGTATAGAGTCAATGAAGATTTATCTAGTAGGACCCATTAGTAAGGGGAATTAAGGCAGAGACTGGTTAGAAGTTGACTACGGTGATCCATATATTCTTACAATAATCTCAATGCCTTAAGAGCTGGATAGTAGGACACACAAAGGTTGGTCAGCAGACCAACGCTGATTCACAATCAAAAGTCAACTTGCCAGAGATAAAATGAGAATAATCAACACAATGCAATAAGCATTTCAGGAAGTTATATTTATCTACTTTTTTGATGTTAAAATGTCCTTTTATGTTTACATTTTTAAAAGTCCTTATTTGCAAAATAAAAAGTAGGCTTTGAGTGTATGAAAAGATGTTCAACATCAGCAGCTATTAGGGAAATGTAAATTAAAACCACTATTAGACACCTATTAGAATGGCTAAAGTAAAAACAAAATACTGACAATACCAAGGGCTGGCAATAATGTGGAACAAGTGGTTCTCTCATAAATTACTTCTGGGAGTGCAAAATGGCACAGCCACTCTGGAAAACAGTTTGTCATTATAAAGTAAAGCACAGACTTAACATATGCAATTTCACTCCTAGGTATTTACCCTAGAGAAAAAAGAAAACTTATGTTCACATGAAAGCCCCCACAAAAAAATTTATAGTAGCTGTATTCATAATTACCAAAAACTGGAAACAACCCCGATGTCCATGAGTATGTGAGTGGGTAAACAATTTGTGGTACATCCATACCAAAGAATACTACTCAGCAAAAATAGAACAACCTATTGATACATGTAACAAGTCAGATGAATCTGAACATTATACTGACAGAAGCCAGTCTCAAAAGACATACTGTATTTATGTATTTACATATATTTATATAATATTCTTGAAAGGATAAAACTATAGTGATAGAGAACAGATTAGTAGTTGCTAGGGGAAAGGGGAAAGGTGTGACTACAAAGAGGTAGTATAAAAGGTTTTTTTTGGGTGATGGAACTGTTCTGTATCTGGATTGTGGTGGTAGTTACACGAATCTATACATGTATTAAAACTCACTGAACTGTACCAAAAAACAAAAACAATAAATAAATTTTACTGTATGTTAATTTAAAAAATAAAAAGTAGACATCCATTTATCATTTCCCCCATATTTTGTAAATCACACTAGTCCAAATGTCTAGTATGTCAAGTACAGGCCATTGAGGGGCAGATGCCCTCAAGAAGCTTTCTCATTGGTGCTAGAAAGGTACTTGCATTATTTCTGGCTTGGACCTCTCAATAAGCACCAATAACTCTCATCACAACCCTGGGTTCCACTTCATTCTTCCAAACTCCATTAAAAAAATAAAGACAAAAACAAAAAACCCAAAACTGTTGCAGCTAATACTGACTCATAGCAACCCTATAGGACAGAGCAGAACTGCCCCGTAGGGTTTCCAAGGCTGTAATCTTTATGGAAGCAGACTGCCATATCTTTCTGTCATGGAGTGGCTGTGGGTTCAAACTGCTGACCTTTCAGTTAGCAGCCAACCCCTTAACGACTGCAGCACCAGGGCTCCTTCTCAAGCCTTATTCCACGGGGCGATTTCCATTTCAATCAATTGTCCAAAAAGTACCTAATCACTTACTTCCATTAGCATTTGAAAAAGCTACTTTAGTCTCTGCTACTCTCACCTACTTAAAATTTTCTGTTCCCTTTCTTCGTCCTTTTTTTTATTATGATAAAATATACACAATATAAACTTTGCCAATTTAACCCTTTTTAAGTGTACAATCCAGTGGCATTAATCCCACTCACGATGTTGTGCAACCATCACTGCTATCTGTTTCCAAAACTTTTTCATCACGCCAAACAGAAACTCAGTATCCATTAGCAATAACTCTCATTCCTTCCTCCTCCTGGCCCATGGTAACTACTAACCTACTTTCTGTCTCTGTTTTCCTTCATTCTTGCAGTGAACATTAGGTAAGAGTGAGGGAACAATACAGTTTGGGGTTGGTGTTGATGGATTCCAAAGCTCTATCCTCTCCAGAATCTGTTTTTTTTTAAATAATTAATTTTATTTCTGTTGTTGAGAATATACATAGCAGAATGCACACCAATTCAACAATTTCTACATGTACAATCCAGTGAGACTGATTACATTCTTTGAGTTGTGCAAACATTCTCACTCTCTTTTTCTGAGTTGTTCCTCCACCATTAACATAAACTCACTCCCTCCCCCGCTCCCCCACCCCAGAATCTTGAAGTGACCAAGATTTCCTTATAGAAGTCAATTAAGCATATGTTTCTGAGGATTGCCCAGGTGCCAAGACCCCCCAAATAGTCCTGAGAGTTATTTGGCAATATGGGAACAAATTTATATTCCTTCTGAATACTAACAAGTCAAGCCAAGGAAGAGGGGACACATTTTTTTGTTTGTTTGTTTCTAACACTGGCAGTCCCTTCTCAGTTTTTTTTTGTGACTGCTAGAATTCATAAAAGGAACCCTGGTTGCACAGTGGTTAAAGCGCTCGACTGCTAACGGAGACGTCGGTGGTTTGAACCCACCAGTGGCAGTCTGCTTTCAAAAATATTTACAGCCTTGGAAACCCTATGGAGCAGTTCTACTCTGTCCTATAGGGTCTCTGTGAGTTGGAATTCCACTTGACGGCAATGGGTTTGTTTGGGTTTTTTTTTTTTGGGGGGGGTCTTAGAATGAATAAACAAACAATAACAGGAACAAAAAGTGGAGCTTTCATGAATTATATTTCTCTTTAGGCTTCTGATTACAAGGATAACTTTTTTTAAAAAAACTGTTTATTAAAAAATTTTACCTTGACTCTAGTCATTAGCAAATCAGACCATGTTTGAATTTCACAAACCTTGACTTCTGTATTAGTTATCTATTACTGCTAACAAATAACCTAAAAGGTTAGTGTCCTAAAACAACAACAAACATTCATTATTTCACATTGTTTCTGGGGTCAGAAATTCAGGACCAGCTTAGCTAGGTGGTTCTAGCTTCAAGGTCTCTCATAAGATTGTCATTAAGATGTCAGCTGGGTCTGCCATCATTTGAAGACTTAACTGGGATTGGAAGATTCGTGTTTAAGATGGCTCACTCACATGGCTGTTGGCAGAAGTCCTCAGATCTTTTCTGGCTGTTGGTAGGACGCCTCAGTTCTAGAGCTTTCTGTAGGCTACTTGAGTGCCCTCATGACATGGCAGCTGGCTTCCTCCAGAACAAGTTCCAAGAGGGAGCAAGGTGGAAACCTCAATGTTTTATATCATCTAGCCTTGAAAGTTACACTCCATTATTTCCACAATGTCTTATTGGTTACAAAGGTCATCCCTATTGATTGTAGGAAGAAACAACACAAGTGCATTAACATTAGGAGACAGCGATAAATAGGAGCCATCTCCGAGGCTGACTATCACCACACTATACTAAGGAAACAGTTTCATAACTTCTTGAGCTAACAGATTTGATCAAAGCCAAAAGCTGACCAATCAGCCCTAGCAAAAGAAGGCTAACAAAAATAATACCTAAGGTTGCTAATTGTTTTTCCTCATTAGGATGTCAAGTATTTGACAGATGAAGCCTTCGCAGGTAAGGCTGAAGCTATAATTAGGTGCTGGGAGACAACAGCACATCAGAGAGAACAAAGTATCCTGAAAATCCACAAATGAACAGAGACCAATCTCACTGATTTTCCAATTATTCAAATTTATGAAAAATGTACCCAAGAATCAAATATATCTGTGTTAAAAAGATATAAACTGAAAATGCTTTTTCCTGTTCAACTGTGTTTGAACTACAGCTACCCCAATATATGAACATGCTTGAATATGTCTGGAGTTTCTGAGAGAATAGCTATATCTGAATACATTGTACATGCTATTTTACAAGTCCCATGAAAAACTAAGTTTATGAGGTTACCAACTGGTGATAATTACTTATTTTCCTTTCCTTCATTTTCTTCTTCTCAACTCATCAAGACTTAATTACACATTCCATGAGAATCAAATTTAAGCCTGAAGAGGAGAAATGTACTTATGCTGAGGTCACTCCTAGGAAACAATGAATGGAACTAGACTGTAGGTGATGTCGATTATGTCAGGGGGTGGTGGGAAGGAACTCATTGGTCATCATTACAGCAGGTTTCATCATCCTCATTTCATGCCATTTTTATATAGGATTGAATGAATTGTGCTTGTGGGACCTTGAAGACAAAAGCAGATGTGGAGTGTTCTAAACAAATGTCTGCACAGGGAGAACATATGCAGAGTTTTCAGAGATTCACCCAAAAACTGTTGAGGGATAGGGGCCTGTATTGCAGAATTTATTCTGCTAGGTTCATGAGGACTGGGGTTATAACGATTTGGTTGGCTGATATTTTTTTCCCAACACAAGTCAAAGCTGAGGTATAAGGGACAGGTACACAACATCTAAGAGTACTAGGTGGTTCTGCCGAGGCAGAGAAAACCCACTGTGCTTGGGAGGATTAACTCTGCCCTAGAAATACAAACAGCTTGATTTCTACTAGAAGATCAACACAACAGCATTCTTGGAGAAGCTCCTTTATTTCCCACCATTTGAATAAAATGGGCTAACCCAAAGTCCATTTGGATTTTTCAGAAGTCAGAAAGTACTGATATCAATTATATCAGTTTTCTAGGGCTTCTGAAACAAAGTAGCACAAACTGTTGTTGTTGTTGTTAGGTGCCATCGAGTTGGTCCCGAATCATAGCTACCATTTGTAAAACAGAACGAAACACTGCCTAGTCCTGCGCCAT
Source organism: Trichechus manatus latirostris (assembly GCF_000243295.1). NCBI lineage: Eukaryota > Metazoa > Chordata > Mammalia > Sirenia > Trichechidae > Trichechus > Trichechus manatus. Next base: position 5,962,293 of record NW_004444006.1, on the reverse strand, counting down.
CCTCCCAATTGTTGTTATGTTTGAGCCCATTGTTGCAGCCACTTCGTCAGCCATTTCATCGAGGGTCTCCCTCTTTTTTGCTGACCCTCCACATTACCAAGCATGATGTCGTTTTCCAGGGACTGGTCCCTCCTGATAACATGTCCAAAGTACACGAGATGAAGTCGTGCCATCCTTGCTTCTAAGGAGCACTCTGGCTGTATTTCTTCCAGGACAGACTTATTCATTCTTCTTGCAGTCCATGGTATATTCAATACTCTTCACCAACATCATAATTCAAAGGTGTCGATTCTTCTTTAGTCTTCCTTATTCATTGTCCAGCTTTCGCATGCATATGATGCGATTAAAAATATCATGGCTTGGGTCAGGCATACCTTAGTCCTCAAAGTGACATCTTTGCTTTTTAACATTTTAAAGAGGTCTTTTGCAGCAGATTTGCTCAATGCAATGCGTCGTTTGATTTCCTGACCGCTGCTTCCATGGGCGTTGATTATGGATCCAAGTAAAATGAAATCCTTGACAATGTCAATTTTTCTCCATTTATCATGATGTTGCTTACTGGTCCAGTTGTGAGGATTTGTGTTTTCTTTATGTTGAGGTGTAATCCGTAGTGAAGGCTGTAGTCTTTGATCTTTATCAGTAGGTGCTTCAAGTCCTCTTTGCTTTCAGCAAGCAAGGTTTGTCATTTGCATATTGCAAGTTGTTAATGACTCTTTTGCTATGGGATGGAATAGACGCGACAGCAACGGGTTTTTTTTTTTTTTTTTTTAATGAGTCTTCCACCAATCCTAATGTCCCATTCTTCATATAGTCCATCTTCTCAGACTATTTGCTCAGCATACAGATTGAATAAGTATGGTGAAAAGATGCAACCTTGATGCACACCTTTCTTGATTTTAAACCATGCAGTATCCCCTTGCTTTGTTTGAACATCTGCCTCTTGGTTTATGTATAGGTGTTCTGGAATTCCCATTCTTTGTAATTTTATCCATAATTTGTTACAACCCACACAGTTGAATGCCTTTGCATAGTCAGTAAAACACAGGTAAAGCACAAACTAGATAGCTTAGAACATCAGAAATTTATTCTCCCGCAGTTCTGGAGGCCAAAAGTCCAAAATCAAGGTGTCAGCAGGGCCACACTTTCGCTGACAGCTCTAGGGGAGGATCCTTCCTTGTCTCTTTCCTAGCTTCTGGTGATTGCCAGCAATCCTTGGCATTCCTTGGCTTGCAAGACTTCAATTTCTACCTCCCTCTTCACATGTCCTTCTCCCATGTGTGTATAGGTCTTCACATAGTCTTCCCTCTGTGTGTGCCTTTGTGTCTAAATTTCCCTCTTCTTATAAGGACACCAGTGATATTGTATTTAGGGCGCACCCTAATCCAGTATGACCTCATCATCTTAACTTGATTATATCTGCAAAGACACTATTTCCAAATAAGGTCACATTCACAGGTTCCAGGTGGACATGAATTTCTGGGGAACAGTATTCAACCCAGCTGGAGCCCTAGTGGCACAATGGTTAAAAAGCTCAGCTGTTAACTAACAGGTGGGAGGTTCAAACCCACCAGCAGATCCATGGAAGAAAAGACCTGGTTATCTACTCTCATAAACTTTACAGCTTAGGAAACCATATGGGGGCAGTTCTACTCTGTCATACAGGATTGCTATGAGTTGGAATAGACTTGATGGCACCCAACAACAACAACAACATTCAATCCAGCACACCAGTCAACAAGTTTTTTCAGATCCTATCTTTCCAATGACATGAGAATAGTTGAGGGTTTCTCATCCTCTTTCCAAATTTTCCATCTCAATTAGGTCAAAATCGGGCCTGAGATCTGTCCTTGATGCCTAGGAACTGTAAAAGGGTAGGTTAAAAATTCACTATAATCTACATTTCTTTCTCATTATATTTTACTTCTGTCAGACTGCTCTTTTTCTTCAAGCAGGTTGTCTCATTTATATTCTTCTTTACTTTAGCAAAGTCTTTATAATTCCATCCTATACATATGGCACTTTATAGTTTACAAAGTCCTTATTAACAATACTAACACATGAGGTAAGCATGACAAGTCTTATCATTCTTATTTTACAGATAAGACAAGTGAGTTACCCAGCTAATGTTGAGCAAAATTGGGATGGATAAACTGATCTCTTAACTCCAAATCTAGTGTTCTTTCCACTGTACTGCACTGGTCAAGAAATATTTTATATAAAGAAATGAAACGTATGGTGAATATCTCTAAAGAGGGAAATGGTCAAATAGAGAATAAAGATAACCTGCTAAAATTCAAGTCTCTACACAAAAGTAGCAAATTTGGAGTGTTGAAGAATTGTTGGGATGGTCTGTAGAGGTTCCATCTTATTTTTTTTCTTAGTAGAAATCATATTCTTTTGTTCATTTATTTTTTATCAAATTCAGCTTACTAACTCATAAGCTTCTTTGAGTCATTGTACCCATCATATATATCATATTTATTCCTCACCTTACAATCTCTAGCCTTGTACAAGGTAGATGCTTAGTAAACAATTGTTCAAAGAAATAAATACAGTCTGTATAGAAGATGGTAAAAATATTTTCTGTTTTCTCAAAGACAGAGAAGCAGAATGACAAAACTGAAAGAATCTTGTGGAAAACCTATCCTTTTCCTTGCCTTCAGGTGGAACTATACTTAGCACAGTCCAGATTAAAAGGCAATGATCTAGATTCCTTGTTATTAAGAGTTCTCCGAGGTAAGAGATACCACAAGCCCCTTTTGTCACATATTCATTGCTTTTAAGAAATTCATCTCCAAAAGTTTATTTCCATAATTTTCTATTCTATAATTTACTATAACTCGGGTCCCCTGCTGCTTATTCAGCCTTCAATGGAGATTATATGTAGAATTATTCTGCCTGAAAAAGAAAATGAATTTCCTTAATGATTTTTCAATAATTCTGTATCCCAACTCTCCTAAATCTCTCCAAGTTCTCCATATCCCACAAGACAAAATTTGGGGCACAAATCTTGGTACTCTAATATGGATTTTTAAAATTTGTGTTGCTGTTTTCCAGGACTATTCTCCATAGTAACAAGGTTCATCCATTGACATTTCTTTTGGCCATCTAGACTCCTAGATACATTATTTGATTGTTTTTATTATGAAAACAATACTAACACATATTAAAATTCAGGAATAAATAGCTGATCTCACCATCCCCACACAAAATTCCTTTTATTGTCCATATGTATACATATTTCACCATAGCATAATATTGTAATCTTCATTTTTCACTTATCCTAACAGAAATATTCAAATTTCTTCACACTCCTCCTGTTATCTATAATAACTAAAAAAGATTATATTGAATTTAATAAAATAAAATGTACATATAATTTTCCTATTGTTGGACATTTAGGTTATTTCCTATATGCTTTTCTACATTTCACTAATTTCATTCATTTATTTAACAAATATTTTGGGGGCTCTTACCATATGCCAGGCACTGTTCCATTTCTGGAGATATGAAGGTAAATAAGACAAGCAAAGACCCTGCTTTCATTCTAGTTGGGCAAGACTGATATAAGTAAACAATAAAATGATTTAAACATGATAATTTCTATGAAGGAAATAAACAGAGAAAACACTGAGTTTGGAGACCTCTCTGAGAGGGTAACATGTGAGCCGAGACCTGAAAGAGGAGAATTAAGGCAGCCATGCATAAGTTTGGTGAAGAGTTTTCCAGGCAAAGGAAAGAGCACGTACAAAACCTGAAGTAGGGAACAAGCTTGGCAAGTTTGAGGGGAAGAAAGAAAAGGCTAGTTGGCTGGAACACAGTTTAATGCAATGCAGCATAGCACCAAATGAGATTATAGAGGTAGGCAGGATCTTATAGTTGATCGAACGGAAAAACCAAATCCGTTGCTGTCGAGGTGATTCTGACTCATAGCGACCCTATAGGACAGAGTAGAACTGCCCATAGGGTTTCCAAGGAGCAGTTGGTGGATTCAAACTGCCGACCTTTTGGTTAGCAGCCTGAGCTCTTAACCACTGTGCCACCAGGGCTCCAAGTTGATGAAAGGGAGGTTAGAACATATTCTAACTGCAGAGAATAGCTATTGAAGAGCTTTATGCAAGAGAGCAATAAATAAACTCCTTTATTTTTCATAACACTTGTTAATATATTGCAGAAGTGTTTGGGAAGCACTGGCATAGAAAGTGGGTCCACTGTAACTCTAGAACAGTTTTGGACTCACAACCAATTCTATCACATGTTGCTCCCCAACCTTAGCTGATACCGCCATTTTCCAACTAACTTACTATCTGGCTAATCACCAATTCTTGATGCCAGAGTTGGCTTCCTTTACCTCCCTACCACCCATCACATACAAGTCTTCATCAGTAGTCCACATTTGTGGGATACTGAACAGAGGAGTTTGATTCCCTTCCTAAAAGTAAGGGAGAAACTTGTGAGGATGGTCGTGAAGAGCATATAGACAACTGAGTATTGAACAGAATATTTTCAAAAGGAAATAATATATTATTCTTCTGACTAGGCAGAAGCATAAGTACATATTATGGTGTGACAAGTTAAGGTCAAGCAGTCCAGTACTTGTTAGACTGAGGGGGGGGGGGCGAAGGGTGCATGATCTTTCTCTCTATTAGTTATCTAAGGCCACCTGATAAAATGTGCGTGTGAGATTTCAAGAACTTCCTGAATAAATGAAGGGAAGAGGCTGGAGGATTTATGGTAGGAAGTTCCAAGCCCAATTTATAACTTTTGGAAAGGTTCAACTGTGGGTATAGGTTAAAGAGATAAGGGGATAAATAAATGCATTTCCCTAAGAAAGGAGGATAGATGAGGAATAGAAGTAAAGGAAAATAAGCATGTCTAAAGTGGCTTGATGAATGGCTTTAAAGCCATTTGGACTTACTCTCTATAAATAAAAGTAACTTTCTGTCTGTTTGTACCATACTATTGAAAACAGCTGCATAGAAATTCAATAAGTCAACAAAATTGAGATGGTCTCACTTAAAATACAGGCTGGGGTTCGTAAAATTCACTTTGGATGCATCTCATTTAAAATTTTGATTAAGTTAATAAATTTACAAGTTCTGTATCTGTCATAATATGCATAGGAGGAGTCTCTAAAATTTACATTATTGAACTTAATTTTTCTCATTGTGGATACTCTCAATATATTAGAATTAGAAAATGCCATTTCAAAGATGAAAAATCTAGAATGGCAAAAGCTGAAAAAAATGATAATTTTGAAACTCTGAAAGTCAATCTGAAAGGAATAATCACTTCAGGGCCAAACATGAGAGATAAGCTCTTTAAAGGGCAAATGAAAGAAGTATATGATGTGAAAATCATTTGGTAGCTGATTGGAAAGGCAGTATGCTCTTTCAAGGGCAACTGAGCCTGATGCCTAACCTAGCAATGTTTGACCACACAAAGTGCAAGCCAGCATCCTCTACTAGAGTAGTTGAAACAGAGTTTCATTGAGAGGTCATGTGCTTACCGAAAGGGAGAGCCTGTTCTTTACCATAAAGTAGACTCTGAGGTTCAGCATGAGGAGATGCTCGGCTGCCAGAAATGAAAGATCCTCCTTACAGTGTTCAGACACTGTGACAGAGAAAACCGACAGCGGTTTCAGAGAGGAGCCCCCCACCAAATCCAACATTTGTATAAGGTCTGAAATGTGCCACCAATGTCAAGCTCTAAAATGGAAAGGCCAACTTAAAGATGGAATGGTAAAATAATATTGGGATAAGTTCCTAAGTCCCCAGATCCCCCTGAGAGATTGATACGCAGAACAGCATCTGGAATCCATGCAGCACTAGGTCCAACCACAGCACATTTCAACAGTGTATGGTAAAGGGGACTAATCATTAATTCCCGGGATACCACCAATTCCCTTGGATGTTCCTTTGCTTCCACAAATCTGCATTTCCTTGTGAGTGGGTATCTCCATTACCATTCATAAACCACAAGGGCAGACACTTTGGACTGTAGGTATTAACTTTCAATTGAGCTACTTGTCACATAGACAACTCTCTGTAGCATTATAGTGTGAGCAGAAACAGGAATTTATTTATATGTTCCTTGGAGAATAGAAAAAGAAAGATGGTCTTAAAAAAAAAAAACTGTGCTACAATTAAAGAAAACTGTTACAACTCTATTTTTTTAAAAAAATGTTTCAATGAGCTTTGATTTAACACTGGTTAATGAGTCTATTAAGGAGCCCTGGTGATGCAGTGGTTAAAGTGCACGGCTGCCAATCGAAAAGCTGGCAGTTGGAACCCACCGGCGGCTCCGCAGGAGAAAGATGTGGCAGTCTGCTTCCATAAAGATTTCAGGCTAGGAAACCCTATGAGACAGTTCTACTCTGTCCTATAGGGTTGCTATGAGTTGGAACCGACTCAACGGCATCTAACAACAACAACAACGATGAGTCTCTTAAGCAATGGCAGGTAATTCAACTAATCTTTAATATAATGAAAAGTTACCAATCTCATGACACAGTCAAAACAAAAGAGTTCAAAATAAATGCCAGAAGATAGGTTTTGTTGCAGTGGCCCTGTGGTTGTGTGGCAGCACCATGGACTGAACGTAGAGATAAAGAATGGAGAGCTGGAGTGAGCCATAACTCTGATTGTGGTCTTTGATTCAACAGTATACTTACTGTTGTCTAGACTTTATTTTTCCAGTTCACTGATGAGGTACATCAGACACATTATCAAACTGTATAAAGTAAAGATATGGCAGATTTCCAGTTAGAGCATTAAGAGAATGGCTTAGCCAGCTAGTGGATTTTGGAGGGTATTATAAAACAAAATTTTTCAAACTGTGCTCTGAGAAAAATTATTGTCTCATAAGATACTAATAGTTGGCCCATGATAAAATGATTTCTCATCAAATAAGTTTTGGAAGCAATGGGCAAAATAAAGGTAAATAACAGGCTTTTTTAAAACTGCCTTTAATATGTTAACTTGTATTATAAGTATACAAGGAGGAAATACAGTATGTGGTATTCCTCAGACTTACTTGGCTATGGAAACCGTCTACTACCCTCAAGCCAAACTATTTGTATCTTTTGATACACTAGGGTTCTGAAAAGCAAAGTTTGAGAAAAGCTGGTCTATAAGAATACCTATACATTTAAAGCCTCAGAATATTTCACCAGAGGCTGGAATTTGGTGTCTAGGTAGCTACTTGATGATTTCTGCAAGCTTATTTCATATTCAACCAACACTGTCCTATGTGGTATTTCAAGCAGCATTTCCATGGGACATGCAAAAAATATACCATCAGTTATTATACTTGTTATCTTTTCCATTGGTTAAAAGTCACTCATGTTATTATACAAGTATTGCTTTTCCTTGAATTTATTTCTTTTTTTGATTTTCAAAGGCATTCTTACATGACATCTATGCAAATAATGCTTACGCAAGTTTAATAATTTGAGGTTTATGCAGAATTGGGTCACTTTTTTCAGCTCCTAGGATTTCTTATACTTGGAGCTCTAACAGCCTTAATGATAACATATACAATATATGCCTAACTTGCCTAATAAATCAGCAGCCAGTATTCTGGAATTAAGAAAAAAAACACAAATTTTTCTGAACACTACTTTGTGGCTTTCAAAGGATCAAGAATCCAAGGCTCAGATTAGCAGGTGTGGACATGACCAGCTTTTTGTCTTTGGGAGGAAACAAGGAGCCATGCTGGCTTTGAATAATTCAATTAAAATTTGTAGTAAATTCAAGAAGCCATTTATTGATAGAAACAGTTTTGTAAATGGCAATTTATGGCACATTAATAAGAAAATACTTTTAAAGATAAATAGGAAAAAATGTATTGAGAAGGAGCAAGATGAAAAGTCAGGAAGAAGGAGGCAAGAATATAGGGATAAAAGGAACAGGAATACTGAGAATAATGGAAACACTTGCCTGTTATTTTGAGTACTAACTGATCAAAAAGTCTGCCCAAAATACATTAGGCAATACCGTCAAATATAGAAAATAATGTCAAACTATAACAGGGAGTCATTGCAAACTAAACGTTTTACTAAAAAATACGTTCTTTTACAAAATTTATGAAAAGAGAAACGTGGTTCGATGTTAGTAATATCCACAGTATAACTGATGAAATTATCTTTAAAAATCATTAAAGTTAGAAGGTAAAAAAAAAGCAGCATGACTAGTGAGCACTGAAGTAAGGACGGGCCAAGGTAAGCAGGTGGGTAGCTTCCCTAGACCCTGGGAAAAAAAATCCATAAAGGTCACTTTCATAATGATTTCAGGAGCAAGTGCTACCATAAATGTCTCAGGTGTTTCCATTTCTGACTCCATCAGTTAAGTAATTCAGTTATACCAAATCACTGGATGAAGCCCACGTCACCAAGCACTCCCAATATATCTTTGCAATCAGGTAGTGTGAGTCCTCCTACTTTATTCTTCTTCTTTAATAGTGCTTTACTTATCCAAGGCCTCTTTCCTTCCCATATAAAATTAATAACTAGTTTTTCCATCTCGTTAAAGAACGCTATTGGTATGTGGATCGGGATTGCATCATATTTGCAGATTGCTTTGGGTAGAATTGGCATTTTCACAACGCTGAGTCTACCTATCCATGAGCATGGTATTTTTTTCCCTTTATGTAGGTCTCTCTTGGTTTCTTGTAGTAGTGTTTTGTAGTAGTTTTTGCATAGGCCTTTTATGTCCCTGATTAGAATTATTCCTAGGTATTTTATTTTTTTTAGGGGATGTTATAAATGGTATTGCTTTCCTGATTTTCTTTTCGTACTTCTTTTTATTGGTGTATAGGAATGCAACTGATTTTTGTATGTTTATCTTGTATCCTGCTACTCTGCTGAATATTTCTGTTAGTTCCAGTAGTTTTCTTATGGAGTCTTTTGGGTTCTCTGTGTATAGTATCATATCATTGACAAACAGGGATAGTTTTACTTCTTTCTTATCAATTTGGATGCTCTTTATTTCTTTTTCTTGCCTTATTGCTCTAGCTAGTTCTTATGGCACAATGTTAAATAAGAGTGATGATAAAGGGCAGGCATCCTTGTCTTGTTCCTGTTCTCAGGGGAGACATTTTCAACCTCTCTCCATTAAGAATGATGTTGGGTGTTGGTTTTGTATAGGTGTCCTTTATTATGTTGAGGCATGTCCCTTCTATTCCTATTTCGAGAGTTTTTATCAGGAATGGGTGTTGGACTTTAGACAGGTACCTTTGACTCAGAGAACCATGGAAGTACCATTCATAGAATTAGGACTCTGTTTCCATACCTCTTTGCATTTCACCCAGTGCTTCAATAATTCTCTCTCTTTCTATTTTTATTTCAGTTGTACATGCTGGAGAGGTGCACATTCAGATAACATTTACTGTATATCACTATGTTCCAGGCACTAGATTAGTAATTTTGGCATATACTGTCTCATTTACTTACTCCCAACATTCTTCTGTAGTATCTTACAGAGTGGAAACTAAGGCTAAGAGGGATTAATGCTATGTCTAAGGTCTCATAATGAGTAAGTGGTAGAATCAAGATTTAAACACAGGCCTTTTATACTCCATTTTCTCTATGTCTTTTTTATGGAAGTAGTCCTTGAGTTAGTTCCAAGTCAGAAGTAAAGGGAGTTTGGAATTTTAGTTGGATTATTTTGTTTGAAGAGAAATTCAGATGCAGTATAGGCCGTTGTTTGATAGCATAAATGTGTGAGTATACATGCACAAGTTCCTTAATCACTTACTTTTTTTGTGATGATATCTTTTACTGTGAGACATTGGTGGTTCAGTAGTAGGATTCTTGCCTTCTATGCTGGAGCCTCTGGTTCAATTTCCAGCCAATGTACCTTATGCACAGCCAACACCTGTCAGTGGAGGTTTGTGTGTTGCTATGATGCTGAACAGATTTCAGTGGAGCTTCAAGACGAAGACAAACTAGGAGGAAAGGCCTGGCAATCTACTTCCAAAAATCAACCAGTGAAAACTCTATGGATCACAATGATCCAATTCACAACCGATCATGGGAGTGGTGCAGGACTGGTCAGTGTTTCCTTCCACTGTGCATGGGGTTGCCATGAGTCCGGGCCAACTCAACAGCAACTAACAACAACAACAACAATCTTTTACTCTAAAAGTAATTTTCATGGGCAAAAAGTAGTAACATGCTAACACTTCATTTTTTTCCCCTTTGTTGAGGTACACAAGCAAAAAGAAACTTTATTATTTACTATGGGACAAGTTGTATACATTTTCATGTCAAAGCGGGATGATACAAGACATATTTGTAGAATACTAATCACCATCAGCCTGGGAAATCCTAGTACAGGGCTCCTATTCTCAAGTAACCAGATGTTTTTTTACCTAGGTCTGAAAGCACAGATGGTGCTCAGCTGTCTTGCTGAAGTTCGTTTTAAAAAAAAATTCAGCATCTGCCATGAAAAAAAGCAAATGGAAAGAAATTTTTTGTAAAGTTTGAGAGAAATAGGAAACGGGTATGTCATTGAAAGTTAACTTAAAAATTTGAAAGTAAGAAAAAAGTGGTTTTGTTTTCTCAAAGAAGCTGTATATTTTAATATTTATGTTGCTTCTTTCCTTTCCCTCTCTCAATAGCTATTTCGGTTTGTGCCAGGCAGTATATTAGGTATTGGGAATTCAGAGATAAATTAGATAGTCGCTGCTCTCTAGGACTTCACAGTTTATCAGAGGAGACAATTATAAAAATAAACAAATGGAATAAAGTATGATAAATTCTGTAATAGCAGAAAATACTATCTCTAGCAGTGATGCAAAGGAAGGAGGGCCAGATATACTTAGGCTGCCAAACAAGTCCTCACAAAGCTGGAGATATATGAACTGGGTCTTAAAAAACAGTAGAAGTCAGTTAAGTTTGGTGTAGGGGTGCATTCCAGGCAGAGGAATGCCATGTGCAAAGTAATAGAGACCAAAAACAACACGGCCCACTCAATAGTTAGGTCGGGTTGGGGCATAACTGTTGTCTTAGAAAATGATAGGAGGTCAGACTGCGAGGCTGGCAGGGATTATATCAAGGAGAATGCATGAAGCAATGGTCATGAGAATGGTGGTAAAGGTTTGGGATGGCAGCCACTGTGAACAGGAGAGAAGACTAATTAAGGTTATATAACAGGATTGTTCAATGGTGCACTAAGGGCCTGGTTGAGATCTTTAGAGACCATAATTTTCTAGCATTAGCAATCTGCACAGTTGTGTCACTTGCTTCAGCAGCACTCATCCATTATGGTGAGAGGAACACACAGTTCTATAAGCTGGAGAATAAGACCATTACAAACTAAAAATGAAACCTCATTAGAAATATATCAAATACTGCCCTAAGGTAATTTAAATTCCGAAACTATATTTTAAAAGAATACCAAAAGCTCTAAGTATTTAAACTCAAAATGAATATATTAAACAAAAGGAGGCAGAATATCTATTTGCATTTTTGTTTTGCTTTACACATCTCAAAGTACTTTAACACGGTTGTCCTCAATTTATTCTCCTCATAGTGAGGAATATAGGAAAGGTAGTATCCACATAATTAACTATTCCCAGTACCCTGTGACCCTGTGCACACTTCTATCATGACACTTACCATACCATACTGTAATTGCAGATATATACATCCCCACTAGACTGTGAGTTCTTACTCAGCTTGTATCCTTAGTACCTTGTTCAATTCCTATCTCATACAAGACACTTAAAAGCCTTTCGTTGGATGAACAAATTTATAGGTGAAGAATTTGAGGCACAGATTAAACGGTTTGCCTAAGACAGCACAATTTGTTGTATAAAATACAAGTCCACTGACTCAGACCAGAGATCTCAGCTTCTATAAGGCAATAATTGCCTTTATTCTAAGAACTCTTTAGAAATAAAAACATATTTTCAGAATAAAGCATAATATTAAAGCTACATAGGATGCCTGAAAATAAATTACATAGTAGAAAGAAAATACATATCACCACTACATTTTAATTTTCAATATAACAGCAGAAAGAAGGCCCATTAATTTAAGAAGAAGAAATAGATATGTGAAAAAACACTAGTGGTTTTTAAAAAAATTGGACGTTTCCCTTTTCATACTCTCTTTGTTTAGCTAGTAACCTTCTACTTTACTTTCTACTGGTGGCACTGTAATTTATTTTTCCGGATAAAAATTATAATAACTCAATCTTTGATGTACGTGTATGATGTATGATGGAAGGCACCTTTCAAGACCAACCCCTCCCACATTGGCGCAACGTGATAAGAAGGTTCGGGTACTTCCTTGTGTGGTGCCGGCAAGGAAGTTCAAACCATGTAAGCCCCAACCAGCACAGGAACCCTCACCTCAGTCCTACCGCCTAACCACAATAAAAATCAAAACAATTTGCCCCTTTGGTCAAGCCATGTCGAACTGACTTGGGAGCCAGCGCAACTCTCCCCAGAAAACTTCATTCTGTCAGTAATAAACCTTTTTCACACCCTCTTGGTGCGTGTGTGGTGTCATCAGTCTTGACAATCCAACCACATTTTGGGTGGGGGAATTGGGCCCATCGCTTGTAGGGAAACCACAATACAATTGGCACTGTGAGTAGGATGTCCAGGAGATAACCATCACCACTTGGGGGTCTTTCTCCTCTTGCTTTTGGCTTGCTAACTAGCTCTGCTGCCTGCTGGCTAGGGTGCACTTTTTGATTATGCTGTTGCCTGCTGGTGAGCTTGTGCTTTGAGTTGTGCTGCATTGTCCTGCATTTACCAAGTCCTACCGAGCCTCTCATACAGGGTCACTATGAGTCGGAATCGACTCGACGGCAACGGATTTGTTTTTTTTTTTTTTTTTTTACCGAGCCTCTTTTATAGATTTAACCTACCTAAGTAAGCAGCCCTGGGTTGCGCAGTGGTTAAAGCACCTGGCTGCTAACCAAAAGACTGGTGGTTCGAACCCACCAGCTGCTCCATAGGAGAAAGATGTGGCAGTCTCTTTCTGTAAAGATTTCAGCCTTGGAAACCCTATGGGGCAGTTCAACTCTGTCCTGCGGAGTCGGAATTGACTGAACCACAATGGGTTTGGTTTTTTTAAGTCAGAAGTTTCAGTAATTGACATTTAGGGAAAGGAGTAGGAGACTGGGGCCCTCCTTAAAATAGGGTGATGTGTCTTGGCTCAGGCCTATCTGTGTGTTTTGGATTGAGTCATGTGTCTCGATTCCAGCATAAACCATGACTGATGCTAGGCTAAGGGTGTCTTAATGGGGCATTGGCCCCATTCTTTAGAGCACTCAGGTGAAAGACTATATCCTGTGCAATATACAAGCTCACTGGGTGGTCACTTAGGAAGAGTAGCCACCATGTGGCATGCTGAAGTCCACATTCCTAAATTCAGATGGCTCACTAGTACCCTATGACATGCCTTTGCTACTGCTGCTGCGACGTACATCATCAAAAAAAAAAAAATCCTGATCCAAAGAGTTATAGGAAGAGACACCCATGACACCCTGTGGCACAGACCTTTATAAAAAATAGCCCTGAATGCTTTACTCCTATCATTTTTAACGGACCAGAGGACCTTTACTCTATTGGACAACTGTAAAAGGACAAAGATGCTGAGTTTGATGGAGTGCCATAACTTGTCAATATGCCGAGGGGTTAATTCAAACCCGACTGAAGTCCAGCATCCTTAAATCCAGTAAAGCAACACTCACAATGGAAGAGGCCCTTAACCCTGATGATGTTGAATTGGGGCTCTCTGGAGGAAGAAATTTACAAATATGAGTAGGGTAGAGAGAACCACCTCTGAAAGTATATTCAGTAATCACAAAACAAAAATAAAACAAAAAAACACAGGAGGAGGAAACAAAAACTAAAACAGAGGTCTGCAATTTGACCCAATTGGAAATCCAAAATGTGCTATAACAATTTACACAATAGAAAGATAAAAGGGTTCCAGTTGGTTTTTGCACCTTTACAACACAGGTTTAAAATAATTTTAGTGTCTATTGAGATGCACCAACTCGCAAACCTTCATGGCCTTAATCAATACTGGGGCTTCATTTATAGTTATACCTGGAAATCCCACTAGTTATCAAACATAAAAATAGAGGACAAACAGGTATGCCTCACCTTATCTTGCCTAAATTCCCCATAACACCCACTGACCCAAAAGATTCCATAGTGGGCATTAATGCTGTGACCCAAAGAGTAATAAATGGAAACGAAATCAAGTCTTTGGCACTTACAATAAGCTTAGCAAAATGGGACGCCATGCCCCTCTCCTGGCTAAAATAGTTAATATGGCCCAATATAGACTAAAACAAGGCCTACAGGAATTAAGATCCATTATACAAGACTTGGAGTCCCTAGGTGGTACAAACAAACAATTAACATACTTGGCTGCTAACTGTAAGGTTGGAAGTTTGAGTCCACCTAGAGGCCCCTCGGAAGAAACGTCTGCTAGTCTACTTCTCCAAAAATCAGCCATTGAAAACCCTATGGAACAATGAAGGAAGGGGCCATTATTTCTGTTGTCTTCCCCTTTAACGGGCCAATGCTCAAACCTGATAAAAATAAATGGCACTTAACAGTAGATTACTGCAACTTTACTGCCATAGTGGAGTCCCTCAGTGGTGCAAATGGTTAACATGCTAGGCTGCTAACTGAAAAGTTGGAGGTTCAAGCCCAAGTGGACTGGCAATCTACTTCTGAAAAATCAGCCATTGAAAACTCTATGGAGCACAGTTCTACTCTGACATACATGGAGTTGGCATGAGTAAGAATCGAATCAACAGTAACTGGCAATGCCATGGTATCTTAATAATATTAAAAAAATCACTGACTCTAGCCATCCAACCAAAAAAAAAAAAAAAAAAAAAACCAAACCAGTTTCCAGTGAGTCAATTCTGACTTGTGGTAAGCCCATGTACTGCAGAGTAGAACTGTGCTCCATAAGGTTTTCAATATCACCTTTCAGAAGCAGATTGCCAGGCCCTTATTCTGAGGCACCTCTGGGTGGGTTCAAACTGTCAAAGTTTCAGTTAGTAGTTGAGCCCTTAATCATTTGTGCCACCCAGAGACTTCCCATCCAACCAGCAACTAGAAAATGTTTTGCTTTTATAGGTTTGATTAATATGTTCTATTCAGTGCCTATTTCTATAGCCTCTCAGCCACAGTTTGCCTTCACCTTTGAAGGGACACAATACACCTTTACCAGGCTACCCATGGGAGCCTTGCCGGTGCACACTATCTTTGCAGGAAAGATCTTAATTGCATCCACCTTTCTCCAGGAGCACAAGTATGACATTACATTGATGACAATTTCTTCTGAGGAAATTCATTTGACACACTCATTAAGGACATACAAGTCCAACATCTTTTAGTCCTTTTGGGGTTTTGGAGGCAATGTATTCCTCATTTACGATTTTCACTGATGCTGCTACTTATAAATCGGCCCACCTTAAACGGGATCCCTTCCAACAAAAGGCCCTAGAATCTGTCTAAATTAAAATCTACAGGCACTCCTGCTAGTGCCCTCAGAGACTCCTTCACTGTAGAGGCTTTAACAACCTCCTCTCCTGCCTCCTGTAGTCTCTGGACCATCCGTGATGACCGTAAGTTGTACATAGGCCTCTGGTGCAAAAAACTGCCATCCTCAGCCCCACACCATTCCAGGCCGTTCTGGAGACAGAAGCTCTCACAGGCCCTAAGCCTGTGTCCTCTGCACTCAGCTAGCTGTCCATTATGCCTTGGAACATGGGAGGCAGCACCTTGCAGGCTTGGCTCAGCCACAGAGGCTTCCTTATTGAAATGAAAATGGTATTTACAAGAGAAAGCCAAATCTGGGCCCTCTAGCATATCCTACCTATTAAGAGAAAGTATCTCTTATCCTTGGTCTCTTGCCAGAGGCCATGGTGATAAAGGAGGTCATCCCTCTCCTGGATCCATTGGCCATCTGGGAAGCCTTTTGGGATCAATTGATTGATCAGAAAAGGGAGTTTGTATACTTTACAGACAGCAGCACCACACCATACATGAGGGAGCTCGCTGGACAACTGCTCCTTTCCAGGAGTTAGCACAAATAGCTGAACTTCAGATAGTTGTCTTAGCACTGGATGCCCTAGCTAACAATTGGCCCTATCTGCACAAATTTAGAGAATCTTGGGACATTGCCAAAGGTCTGGCTGTCTGGTCAGGCCAATGGCAACGACAACAATTTCTTATTCAAGGTTGCCCTCTTTGTGGTAAATAACTATGGGAGTCTTTTGCCTCACAGGTACCCAAAAGGTCACACATGTCTCTGTACACACTAAAGCCACAATACAAGGCTTCACCAAGACATCTTTAACCTCCTTTGGAGTTCCAAACAGTATTGATAATGAGCAAGGCACATGTTTCACTTCACACAATATACAATGCTAGGCACTTGAGAAAGTTATTCAATAGAACTTGCATCTCCCTTACTGGCCTCAAGCTATAAGCCTCATAGAATGCCATAATAGTTTATGTAAAGAAGTTCAAATTCAATTAAGTGAAACATGACACATTTCTGTTGTCAATCAAACACCAGAGGTGAATTGTAATAGTCTGACTCCATTTTTGTCGTTTGGCCACTGCCGACTTTCAGGCCCCACCATTCCTCTTCCCCTTTTTCTCCCACATGTCGGCAAGCTGATAAGAAAGCCTGAGCACTCCCTCCCTTGGTGCTGGTGTGGAAGTTCAAACCAAACCATGTAAACCCTAGCCAGCACCGGAACCCTCACCCCGACCCCAACCCCTAACCACAATAAAAACCAAAGCCACTCACTCTTCCTTTTCTTGAGTCTTTATAGACCAGCTTGGGAGCCTGTCCAGCTCCCCCCAGAAAGCCTCATTATGTGAGTAATAAACCTTTTTCATACCCTCTTGGTGCACGTGTGATGTCATCAGTCTCAACAACCAAATCCAATTTTGGGTAGGGGGTTGATCTCACCCCCTGCACGGCAACCAAAAGGCAAAAAATGGATTCTAACTCTTGGAATTCTGAAATTCGCCTCAACTATATGGCACTCTTAAGCCTTCTTCATAATACTATCTATTGAAATTTACTTATACACTTCAAAACAAACAAACACTATTTGAAGCAGTTTCCTCAAAATGACATAAAATTTAAAAAATCAATAAAATTAGCAAAATAAGGATGAGAAGAAACAGTAAGCCAATATATAACTCTAAGGATAGCACAGTTGCTGTTATCGGCTGTACAATTTGTTTTGGTGTATCCTGTCAAGGCAACAACTTACATTTGCATAAGGTTTCATACCTTACAAGGTATTTTTACTACAGAACACTTTTACTCATAATCTCATTTACTCCTAATACCCATTTGTAAAGGAACTATTTTTCTTAGTCTCGTTTTACACTTGAGGAAATTTAAGTTCAGAGATACTAAGTTATTTATTCAAGGTTCCTGGAAGTTTCAGGTCTGGGAAGTCAGGGCTTGATTACAAAGTTCACATTCTTTACACTGACATACTCAAGCCCTTTTCCTACTGTCCTAGTCATCTAGTGCTGCTATAACAGAAATACCACAAGTGGATGGCTTTAACAAAGAGAAGTTTATTCTCTCACAGTCCAGTAGGCTACAAGTCCAAATTCAGGGCATCAGTTCCAGGAGAAGGCTTTCTCTCTCTGTCGGCTCTGGAGGAAGGTCCTTGTGATGCATCAGTCTTCCCTTGGTCGGGGAGCTTCTCAGCACAGGAACCTCAGGTCCAAAGGACACGCTCTGCTCCCAGCACTGCTTTCTTGGTGGTGAGAGGTTCCCATGTGTCTCTGTTGGCCTCTCTCTTTTATATCTTAAAAGAGATTCGCTTAAGATACTAACCAATCTTGTATACCTCATCAGTATAATTGCTGCTAATCCATCTTATTACATCATAGTGATAGAGTTTACAACACATAAGGAAATCACATCAGATTACAAAATGGTACGCAATCATACAATACTGGGAATCATGACCTAGCCAAGTTGACAGGTATTTTTTGGGGACACAATTCAATCCATGACACCTACCATCACTTATTTCTTTAAATGATATCTCTGTAAGTATTCCCTGTAAGTGATCAGATGGGTAGGCACTGATGGCTCTGACCCAGTCCATGACAGGAGCCTGTTTCCTAATCTATTAAATGAAGGATGTAGACCAGATGATCTCTAAGGTACTGTTGTACTTCGAAATTATATGGCATTGGAAGTGGTAGCTAGGCAGACATATGTAAGATCTGGTCTAGGAAATAACTCCCCAACCCATCTCAGACTATCTACTCTGGATGGAAGACTTGTGATAGCAGAGGCAAAGGCTAGGAAATCAATTCTTTCCCTTCTACCTCCTACAATTTGAAATTACTGTTTCTAAAACATGGTAGAGGTGTCTAGTGTGCCCTCTCCCAGTAATTCATATCCTACCCAGTATCAAGGGATGAATTTAACTCCAAACATCTTCATAACTTTTCCCCAGACTATACCAGCCCATAGCCATTTTTTTCTCTCGCTTCCAACACTTATCCGTCCCACTCACTTTAACTCTTATTCATAGATGGCATTCTTTTTCTTATTTAACAGTATTTCATACAAGAGCCGTTCAAATATCCATGTTACATTTTAGAATTTGCCTATTTGGTGGATTAAATTCTCTTAAGATACTATGTGTTAGAGATTTTAAATTCTCCTTATTTACTGAATTTTGCTCCTAGTTTGCTAGTTTGTTGTTTTGTCATGGCTTGCGTGTTGCTGTGATGCTGGAAGCTATATCACTGGTATGTTAAATATCAGCAGGATCACCCATGGTAGACAGATTTTAGCAGAGCTTCCAGACTAAGATAGACAGGAAGGACCGAGTAATATACTTCTGAAAAAAAAAAAAAAAGCCAGTGATAATTTTATGGATAGCAGCGGAACATTGTCTGATATGGTACTGGAAGATGAGCCCCTCAGGTTGGAAGGCACTCAAAATAGGACTGGGGAAGAGCTGCCTTCTCAAAGTAGGGTCAACCTTATTGATGTGGATGGAGTAAAGTTTTTGGGACCTTTTCTGATGATGTGGCAAGACTCAAAATGAGAAGAAATGGCTCCAAATATCCATTAGTAATCGGAACATGGAATGTAAGAAGCATGAATCAAGGAAAATTGAAAGTTGTCAAAAATGAAACAGAAAGCTTGAAGATCGATCTCCTAGGCATTAGTGAGCTGAAATGGACTGGTATTGGCCATTTTGAATCAGACAATCATATGGCCTACTATGCTAGGAATGACAAATTGAAGAGGAATGGCATCACGTTCATTGTCAAAAAGAACATTTCAAGATCTATCCTGAAGTAGAATGCTGTTAGTGACAGGATAATATCCATGCGACTACAAGGAAGACCAGTTAATACAACTATTATTCAAATTTATACACCAACTACTAAGGCCAAAGATGAAGAAATTGAAGATTTTTTTACCAACTTCTACAGCCTGAAATTGATCAAACATGCAATCAAGATGCATTGATAATTACTGATGATTGGAATGCGAAAAGTTGGAAACAAAGAAGGATCAATAGTTGGAA
Organism: Trichechus manatus latirostris; assembly: GCF_000243295.1. NCBI lineage: Eukaryota > Metazoa > Chordata > Mammalia > Sirenia > Trichechidae > Trichechus > Trichechus manatus. Next base: position 5,942,710 of record NW_004444006.1, on the reverse strand, counting down.
AATATGGCCTTAGTGATAAAAATGAAGCCAGAGATTGCATGATAGAATTTTGTAAGACCAAATGTCTTTTTTCAACAACATAAATGGTTACTAGATACATGGACCTCCTGGATGGAATATACAGGAAGCAAATTGACTACCTCTGTGGAAAGAGACAGTGGAGAAGCTCAGTCACCAGTCAGAGCAAGGCCAGGGGCCGACTACAGAACAGATCACCAATTCCCATATACAAGTTCAAGTTGAAGCTGAAGAAAATCAAAATAAGTCCATGAGAGTCAAAGTACGACCTTGAGTATATCCCACCTGCATTTAGACATCATTTCAAGAAAAGATTTTGTTTACAATGTGTTTTATTCACAGTGTGACAGTGGTTAGACTACTTAACTTCTCTAAGCCTGTTTCCCTGTCTGTATATTGAGGATAATGCTTATAAGATTTTTGTGAGAATTAGAAAAAAATATAGAGAGCCCCAAGCATAATGCCTGTTACATAGTAGGTACTCAGTAAATGGTAGACACGTTGCAACCTAAGCCTCGGTTTGTTTATCATTAAATTCAGAATTTTGTATACTAGGTTTTTCTATATCAGAGCTTATTGCATACCAAGTCAAACACACGCATGTAAACAATTTAGGGCACCTATTTGTCATTTGCGTAGGTTCAGGTCCTTCTACACATATAGCATGTCCTGATCAGGATTTTCTGAGTTACACTATAAGTAGGGACCACAGCTGCTTAATTTCAACAAGTATCTTGGTTGCTTAATTAAAGCATTTTGTATTGGTGCTGAGTTTAATTTGCACAACATGTTATTAATTATTAGAGTGAATCTGACTCTACCATAAGAGATAAATCAACATGGAAGATCCTACCTGAGAATGTTTAGTTTAGTTTCATTTTTCTAAGCAAAGAGGATAAAAAAAAAAATTTATCATGGAAATGCATTTTGAAAAACAAAAGAGAGGATGTACCAAGTTTTACAAATAGGCAGTGGTCCGGTGCAACAATTTATGTCTGACTGATAATAAAGAAGGTTAATCTCCTTTGTATCCATTCATTCATTCAACAGACAAATAGATATTTGAGTATTTTCTCTGTGCCAAGCATTGTTGATTCAGTAGTGAATGAAAGCAGACTCTTTGAGTGTAGTTAAGTGACTATACTTAACTGCCCAGTCCCCTCCAGAGGTAGAGAAAGCCAATGTTTCTTAATCTCAAGGTTGTTGAAGCTTCTCCTACACTTCTTGTAGCTCTATTTTGATACAGCACAGAATGTGACATTAAGTTAATCTAGCACATATCCTGGGAGAATTAGGATGTTTCAAAAGGCAGCCTCATCAGGTCTCAAAAGGGGGGAAATATAGAACAGAATTTCAAATTATCATGTAATCCAGACTTCCTGGAGCTATGGAGGCTGGATGAACCCCTGAAATGATTGCCCTGAGATAATCTTTAAACCTTAAACCAAAAATATCCCTTGAAATCTTCTTAAAACTAAACAACAGTTTAGTTTAACTAGTAAAGAATGCCTGCCTTAAGCATTGTGCTCTTTCAAGATCTATCTATATGAGATCAATTTGACAACAGTAAATTGAAAGGTTAGACAGAAAGCTTAGGGGGCAGTGACTTTATACAAATGGTGGAGGAACAATTTGGAGAAGAAGGGTGAGAATGGTTGCACAACTCAAAGAATGTAATCAATGTCACTGAATTGTACATGTGGAAATTGTAGAATTGGTGTATGTTCTGCTGTATATATTCTTAACAACAACAACAACAACAAAGGCAGCATCACCTCAAAGCAGTGCCAGAAAAGAAAGCCCAAGGTCACAGGGGTGATGAGGTAGAAAGCTCGGAGCCAGAAATAGAAATATGGAGCTAGGTTCTAGTGCTGAAAGTGCCATTTTATGACCTTAAGCAAGTCACTTACTCTCTGATCTTCAGTCCCCTCATTTGTTAGATTAATGGTCTAGCTTAAACAACAATATCAATAACAAAGATTCTATGACAACATTATAATGAGGCTCCAGGGTATTCTAGATTTCTTGCCAATTTAGTAGACATTTACTGTAAACTTAATAAACATTTTTTTTTTGCATTTTTTTATTGTACTTCAGGTGAAGGCTTACAGAACAAATAGTTTCTCATGAAACAGTAGTACACATA
>NW_004444006.1:5923986-5938577 GCF_000243295.1 Trichechus manatus latirostris | reverse complement strand
CCGTTCTCTGTCAGTTTTCTCACTCCATTTGGTGCTTGGCTGAGTTCTTCATCTCTTCATTTGATGTTTTAGGGTTTCAGGATTGTTGTTTTCTATGTTTGGCTTAGTTTTTCAGATATTTGCTGTGGAGGGACGGCGTGGTGCTTCTGCCTAGAGCACCATTTTGCCGGAAGTCCTTAATAAACAATTTTACCTAGTACTAATAACTACATATTTATTTTGGTAACAGGTTTCAATTAAATTATTTTCACAGAATCCAAGTTTAGAAGGTGCCCTAAGGGCCATTTAGTTAAATAAAAGCCATTACCCTAGCCAATCATGTCAGATGATTGTCTGTTTCATAAGGTTTTTCTCAGGAGTGAGATTTAGCTATCTTCTTTAGTTGACTGTTCTAGTATTTAGTAAACCCCGTTATTGAGCACTTCTTCCTTATGTCTAACCTCAACACTCTCAATGTAGTTTAAGCCTTTTTCTTTTAGCTTTCTCATCTCAAGAGGAGGAACAGCTGGTTGGCATCTTTCTGTAATAATATTTCATGGATGTACAGGCAATGATTACATCACAACCTCAGCCTTCTCACAGATTGAATAACCCTACACTTCCAACTCTGATTTCTATAATCCTTTGAGTTGTATATTTTAAAAGAAACAATCATAAATCTTATCTATTTTATGTCAAATAAATATTAGAAAGTAAAGCTCACCCTTTCTCAAATATAAGTTAGGATAGTGGTGATTAAGAGCGATCCAAATTCAGTGATGCTAGATATCATGCATAGTATGTGAACCATTTTTATAAAACAAGTTCTGAAAAAGTATCATCCCTTGAATCATATTTTCAAATGCTAAAAAGACAAAATGCATTTTAATACAGGGAATGCTCACAGAAGAGTTGATACAAATGCATCTCAGATATATTAGTTACCTCTTTACCGTCTGTACATAATTATTTCACCAATCCACATAAATCTGAACATAGCAAAGAAAACAGACTGCAACTATTGAATTTTCTCTTTGATCACTTAGGTTTGCTTGCTTTAGGTCCTTTAAGTACAGGTAGTTGCATCTCAAACATCTAGAACCTTCTATTTGTAGGCCTATCACTTGTCTACAAGATATCACTATAGCCAGGGATAGAAGAATGAACTCAAAACAATTTAAACACAATGTGGTCAGGTATGTGTTAGACTAAAGGCAAGGTTCCTGATACAGCAAAGTTTTATCTTAGTGTTTTGTGGCCTTTAAGCATAATTTTCTTTTTATTTTAACAAATTTAGGTGAAACTGAGAAAAACAACACAGATATTGCCAGGCAGTCATTGGCAAGTACATGTTACAGTCTGACAATAAGTTTAAATATGCCCAACTTTTGCAGATATAAAATCTGTTCAATTCTCTCTGGAGAAGTGACTTGCCTATGATCATTCAGCTGCTTAGTGTCAAGCTAGGGTCTTTTGACTCCACATCCAGTCTAATGTTCTTCAGAAAAACATTTTTAATGTTTAAAATTTATAAAAAGGCACAAAGAACAGTAATCCATGTACCTATCACTGAACTTAAGAAATAAAACTTTGCCAGTACAGTTAAATTTGTATTGTGTCTCCCATCCCTGATTGCCTCTCCTTTCTTTGCCCAACAGTTATCTACCATACTGAATTTTGTGTTTATTATTTCCATGCATTATTTTATTGTGGTAAAAATGTATAACAAAACATTTGACAATTCAACAATTTTTACATATATAATTAAGTGACATTGGGTACGTTCATCGTGTTGTGCATTCGTTGTTATTGCTGTTAGCTGCTGTTGAGTCAGCCTCTGTTTCATAGAGACCACTTGTACAATGGACCAAAAGGCTGCCCAGTCCTGTACCATTCCCCTGATGGATTGTGGATGGGACCACTGTAATCTACAGGGTTTTCACTGGCTGATTTTTGGAAGAATGGGACCTTTCTTCCCTAGTCCATCTTGGTCTGGAAGCTCTGCAGACATCTGTTCAGTATCATAGCAGCACGCAAGCCTCCACTCACAGATGGGTGATGGCTGTGCTTTTCCAGGTTATTTCACCACCGTTAACAGAAACTCATAGTCCCCTAAGCAATGACTCTCCCTTACCTCCTCCTGTAGCTCCTGGTAACTACTAATCTACTTTGATGTCTATGCATTTGCCTATTCTAGATACTTCATATAAGTGGGGTCATACAATATTTGTCCTTTTGTGACGGATTTATTTCACTCAGCATAATGTCTTCGAGGTTCATCCATGCTGCAACATGTATCTTGACTTCATTTCTCTTTACGGCTGAGCAGTATTCCATTGTATGTATGTACAAATTTTGTTTATCCAGTCATCTGGTGATGGGCATTTAAGTTGTTTTCACCTTTTGGCTATTGTGAATAGTGCTGCAATGAACATTGGTATACAGGTTTCTGTGTTCCTGCTTTCAATTGTTTAGGGTATATACCTAGGATTGGGATTGTTGGATCATATGGTAGTTCTATGTTCAACTTTTTGAGAAACTGCCGTAGCAGCTGTACCATTTTGCATTAACACCAGCAGTGGATGACAGTTCAATGCATTTCTATATACACTAACATGAAATGTACATACCTCTAAGAAATATATGGACTTATTTAGTATATTTTAAACTTTATAAAAACTTTGTTCCATTATATACATATATTCTTCTGCAACTTGCTATTTTTGTTCAACACTGTGTTTACTATATTCATCTATATTGATTCATGTAGCTCTAACTCATTCATTTTCATCTATAGTATTCCACTGTATAAATATACCATGCTTTATCTATTTCCCTGTTCACGTGGCTTAAGTTATTTCCAATTTTTTGCAATTATAAACAATGTGCCTTTAAAAACATATTCTTGTACATGTCTCCTGAATTATCATGAGATAATCTCTTGAGGAATTTACCTAGGAGTAAAAGCACTAGGTCATAGGTTATACACATCTTCAACTTTAATACATATTGTTTTTCAAAGTGGTTGTACCCATTTACACTCGTACCAGCAGTATAGAAAATGTCAGGCTTGGTAATATTTTTTTCAAATTTGTTAGGCTAAAATGTTAACTTGGTGGTAATTTGCATTTCCCTGATTCCTAGTGAGAATGATAATCTTCTCATGTTTATTGGTTGTTTGTGTTTCCTCTTCTGTGAACTGCCTTTTCCAATAGTTTTTCTAATGGGCTGTCTTTTTTTTTTTTTTTTACTGACTTGAGAATTTCTTTATATTTCTGAGTAATAATCTTTTGTCAGTTATATTTGTTACAAATATCTGCTTCAAGTTTGTGGCTTGTCTTTTCATATTTCTTCTTTCTTTTCACATTTTAATGGTGTCTGTTGATGAATTAGAAACCCTGGTGGCGTAGTGGTTAAGAGCTACAGCTGCTAACCAAAAGGTTGGTGGTTCGATTCCACCAGGCGGTCCTTGAAACCCTATGGGGCAGTTCTACTCTGTCCTATAAGGTCGCTGTGAGCTGTTAAGTTGATTCTGAGCTATGGCAACCCCATGTATGTCAGAGTAGAACTATGATCTGTAAGGTTTTCAATGACTGATTTTTCAGAAGGAGATCACCAGGCCTTTCTTCCAAGGCTCCTTTGGGTTGAAGAGAACTGCCAACATTTCGGTTATCAGATGAGTGTGATAACTGTTTGTACCACCCAAAGACCCCCAGATGGAAATTAATTTTCCAATTTTGTAAATTAAAATTCCACCACCCATCTGACAGTTTTTCATGCTGTAGTGCCTTGTGTGTTGCTATGATGCTGGAAGCTACACCATCAGCAGAATCACCTATGGTAGACAAGTTACAATGGAGCTTCCAGGCTAAGACAGATTAGGAAGAAAAGGCCTGATAATCTATCTCCAAAAATTAGCTAATGAAAACCCTATAGATCACAACAGAATATTGTTTAATACAGCATTGTGAGCCCCTAGGTTGGAAGACACTCAAAATACACAGTGGATGCAGCAATGGACTCAAGCATACCAATGAATGTAAAGATCACACAGGGCCAGGCAATGTTTTCTTCTGTTGTACATGGGGTCGCCATAAGCTGGCACCAACTTGACAGCAGCTAGCAACAACAAAATTCACGTTTTGTATAAAAATTGGTCATGGGTTGATAGTTATTGAAGGTGGGCGATGTGTACATGTATGGGGGGGAGGTCCATTGTACTATTCTGTGTATATGCTTGAATTTTCCATAATAAAAAGTAAAAAATCTTAAAGGAGATGTATCTTCTCTGTCATAAGTTAAGTACAGCATATATGTCCTTCCCAGGGCAATATTTTATTCAAATGGAAAGCAGAGCACTGTATTTCATTTACCCCAACTACTTCAATTGTCTGTTTTGGGGAGTGTACCTGTGAAAAGAGTACACAAGTTTTGGACATTTGTTGAAAAAACAAAAAACACATCACAAGAAAATTACTGCCTGCCAAAATTTACAATTCATCCAATAAGTTTTATGAGGCACCCTGGACTGCAGTTGAACAGCTGGCACCAGTGGTATATTTAAATTTTATAGGGTGGAACAGATCATCTAGAAGCTTTTTTCCACTTACTCTGAGAAGAGATTCTGACACTGGTTCATATTAAACATGTTATTCTGCAATATCACACAAAGCTGACAACAACTAAAAAGTTGGTTGTAGGCTGAACCAACATGGCACCCTAGACAGATTCATCATGCTGTCCTTCTGCAGCAAAGACCCAAAAAACTAAGTAAAACACATACAAACATCAATCCTGGAACCTTCAGCATCAAATGAAGGGATAAAGAACTAGAGCAAACATTGAATGGAAGAAGAAACTGAAGGAAAACAGAGAAGGAGTAGGGATACTGAGTGGAGGAACCTGCCAACTAACATGGCGCAGCGTCGCCATCTTGGAGCACAGCCAGCAACAACCCCAGACAGGGAGTATGGGAAGGCAAGTTCACGGAGCTCTCAACAGGAGACAGAGCCCCTGGGAACAGAGAAACACACTTTCCCATCCCTCACCTTTCTGCTCCATATGCCACCCCAAGCCCTGCTTGACAGGCCACACCACACTGCTTGGCTAGACAGCTACTGGTATGCTGTCACTCAGGTCCACCTTGCCCCCACCCACTGGCTCCTGCCCTGCTTTTTTTCCCCGTCTTCTTTTCTTTCTCCCTCCCACATAGCCTCCTATGCCACTCCACCCTTTCCTGACTGGCCACACTGCACCACTTGGCTAGAAAGCTGCTGGACTGTTGTCACCCTGGGTCAACCCCACCCCCACCCGCCAGCTCCTGCCATGCCATTTTTTCCCCTCTCTTCCTCACAACAGCACTTATGCCACCTCTACCCCTTCCTGCTGGGCTATCCAAGAGTTGAAGGAAAAAGCAGACAAAAATAAGGAAAAAACAGACAAATTCATAGAATAGGCAGACAAATTTATAGAAAATACAGACAAAAAAAATGGAAGAATTCAGGAAAATAATACAGGAACAAAATGCCAAAATAAATTCTCAACCACAAATCATACAAAAGCAATAATTAGAAATCCAAAACACAAACAACAAGTTTTCAGAAATGGTCAGTGTCATAGAAGGGCTGAGAAGCAGGCTTGAAATGATGGAAGAAAGGATCAGTGAAATTGAGGGCAAAGACTTGGCTACAACTCTGAGGAAAAATCAGAAAAAAAGAACAAAGAAAAATGAAGAAACCCTGAGAATTATGTGGGGTACAATCAAAAGCAAAAATTTTCGAGTGATCAGAGTTCCAGGACAGGGGGAGAAAACAGAAAACACAAAGAGGATCATTGAAGAACTGCTGACAGAAAACTTCCCCAATATCATGAAAGATGAAAAGCTGACCATCCAAGAAGCTCAACGAACCCCATACAGGAGAGACCCCAAAAGAAAATCACCAAGGCATAGCATAAACACACTAGCTAAAACCAAAGATAAAGAAAGAATCCTGAGAGCAGCTCGAGAAAAACAAAAAATCACATACAGAGGAGAAACAATAAGACTAAACTCAGATTATTTGGCAGAAACCATGCAGGCAAGAAGGCAATTGGATGACTTTTATAAAACCTTGAAAGAAAAAAATTGCCAGCCAAGAAAAACTGCAAAACTCTCATTCAAATATGATGATTAAATTAGGATATTTCCAGACAAACAGAAATTAAGGGACTATGTAAAAACCAAATGAAACTTATAAGAATTAGTAAATGGAGTCCTTTGGTCTGAGAACAAACAATATCAGACCACAGGATGAATCTAGGATGCAGGATGGTACCAGCCAGATACCAGCCTAGGAAATGAACTCTCAAGACTATCCAAAAGCAAAAGAATTAGAACAGGGAACCAGAGAGGTTAATCTGTAAATCAAAACAACATCAGAACAATAAAAGAGGGAATAAACGGTGTAGGTATAGAATCTTCTAATAGAGAGGAAGGCAAGGCAATAGTAAGTAATAATATACGGGTCAAAACCTAGGAAGATAAGGGTAAATTTCAAGGTAACCACAAAGAAAGTTAACAAACCTACACATCAAAATAAAAAAGAAAAACATAAAAATCTCAGTGAAAACAAAATCTACAAAAACAAATGAAAAGAAAATCCACAAACAAAAGGAATTCAGCACAGGAGAGTAAGAGGAAGAAAAAAAAATGTCAGTTCCACAAAAAAAAAAAAGCAAGACAAAATTACAGCAATAAACTCTCACCTATCAATAATTATACTGAATGTAAATGGCCTAAATGCACCCATAAAGAGACAGACAGTGACACAATGGATAAAAAACCAGGATCTATCAATATACTGTCTACAAGAAACACACCATAGAAACAAAGATGTAAATTTATTAAAAATCAAAAGATGAAAAAAAATATATTAAGCAAACAGCTACCAAAAAAGAGCAGGAGTGGAAATATTAATCTCAGATAAAATAGACTTTAAAATAAAATCCACCATAAAAGACAAAGGACACTATATACTGATTAAAGGGACGATCCATCATGAAGAACTAACCATAATAAACATCTACGCACCCAACGACTGGGCTCCAAAATACATAAAACAAACTCTAACAGCACTGAAAAGAGAAACTGACAGTTCCACAATAATAGTAGGAGGCTTCAGCACACCACTCTCGGTAAAAGAAAGAAACTTAACAAAGATACAGAAGACCTAAAGGGCACCGTCAGCCAACCTGACCTCATAGACATATATAGAACACTTCATCCTACAGCTGCAAAGTACACATTCTTTTCCAACGCACATGGAACGTTCTCCAGAATAGACCACATCTTAGGCCACAGAGCAACCCTCAACAAAATCCAAAACATTTAGATAATACAAAGTATCTTCTCTGACCACAACACCATTAAGGTAGAAATTAACAACAGGAAGAGAAAGGAAAAAAAAATCAATTATATGGAAATTGAATAACACCCTGCTTACGAACCACTGGGTGATAGAAGAAATCAGAGATGGAATAAAAAAGTTCCTAGAATCAAATGAGAATGAAAACAGATCATACCAAAACCTTTGAGACACAGCAAAGGCAGTCCTCAGAGGACAATTGATAACAATAGATGCACACATTAAAAAAAGAGGAAAGGGACAAAATCAAAACATTAACTAAACAACTCGAACAAATAGAAGGAGAACAGCAAAAAGGCCCACAGCCACCAGAAAAAAGGAAATAATAAAGATCAGAGCCGAAATAAATGAAAGAGAGAATAGCAAAAAAATAGAAAGAATCAACAAAACCAAAAGTTGGTTCTTTGAAAGGATCAACAAAATCGACAAACCACTGGCCAAACTGATAAAGAAAAACAGGAGATGATGCAAATAACCCAAATAAGAAATGAAATGGGAGACATTACAACTGACTCAACTGAAATAAAAAGGATCATAACAGAGTATTATGAAAAACTATACACCAGCAAATTTGAAAACCTAGAGGAAATGGATAAATTTCTAGAAACACACTACCTACCCAAACTAACACAAAGTGATGTTGAAAATCCGAATAGGCCCATAAGAAGAGAAGAGATTGAAAAGGTAATAAAAAAAAAAAACACCTAACCAAAAATGCCCTGGCCCAGATGGCTTCACTGGAGAATTCTACCAAACATTCAGAGACGAGCTCACACCAGTACTACACAAACTATTTTAGAGTGTAGAAAAGAAAGGGTTACTCCTGAAGTTATTCTATGAAGCCAGCATAACCTTGATACCAAAGCCAGGCAAACACGCCACAAAAAAAAAAAAAAAAAATTACAGACGAGTATCTTTCAGGAATATAGATGCAAAAATTCTCAACAAAATTCTAGTCAATAGAATTCAGCATCATATCAAAAAAAACAATACAACATGACCAAGTGGATTCATACCAGGTATGCAAGGATGCTTCAACATTAGAAAATCAATCAACGTAATACACCACACAAATAGTACAAAAGAATGAATCACATGATCATCTCAGTTGATGCAGAAAAGGCATTTGACAAAGTCCAACACCCATTCCTGATAAGAACTCTCAATAAAATAGGTACAGAAGGGAAATTTCTCAACATAATAAAGGGCATCTATGCAAAACCAATGGCGAACATCATTCTTAATGGAGCAAGGCTGAAAACATTCCCCTTGAGAGCAGAAACAAGACAAGGATGCCCTTTATCACCACTCCTATTTAATATTGTGCTGGAAGTCCTAGCTAGAGTAATAAGGCAAGAAAAAGAAATAAAGGGCATCCAAATTAGTAATGAAGAAGTTAAATTGTCCCTATTTGCAGATGATATACTATCCATAGAAAACCCAAAACACTCCATGAGAAAACTACTGGAACTAATAGAAAGATTCAGCAGAGTTACAAGATACAAGATAAACATACAAAAATCAGTTGGATTCCTATACACCAACAAAGAGAACTTCAAAAAGCAAATCAGGAAAACAATATCATCTATAATAGCCCCTAAAAAGATAAAATACATAGGAATAAATCTAACCAGGGATATAAAAGTCCTATACAAAGAAAACTACAAAACAATATTGCAGTAAACCAAAAGAGACCTACATAAATGGAAAAACATGCCATGTTCATGAATAGGAAGACTCAACATTCGGAAAATGTCAATCCTACCCAAAGTGATCTACAGATATAATGCAATCCCAATTCAAATTCCAACATCATTCTTTAATGAGATGGAAAAGCTAATCACCAAATTTATATGGAAAGGAAAGAGGTTCTGGATAAGCAAAACATTATTGAAACAAAAAGAACCAAGTAGGAGGTCTCACAGTACCTGACCTCAGAAACTACTATACAGCCATGGTAGTCAAAACAGCCTGGTACTTGTACAATGACAGACACATAGACCAATGGAACAGAATCAAGAACCCAGATGTAAATCCATCCACCTATGGTCAGCTGATCTTTGACAAAGGACCAAAGTCCGTTAAATGAGGAAAAGACAGCCTTTGTAACAAATGGTGCTGGCAAAACTGGATGTCCATCTGCAAAAAAAAAAAGGCAACAGGACCCGTATCTCACACTATACACTAAATCTAACTTAAAGTGGATCAAAAACCTAAATAAATGTAAAACGGTAAAGATCATGGAAGAAAAAACAGGGAAAATGCTAGGGGCCCTAATATATGACATAAGTATAATATAAACCATAACTAACAATGCACAAACACCAGAAGATAAACTAGATAACTGGGAGCTCCAAAAAATTAGATAGTTATGCTCATCAAAAGACTTCACCAAAAGAATAAAAAGAGAACCTCGAGACAGGGAAAAATTTTTTGGCTACGACATATCCGACAAGGGTCTAATCTCTAAAATCTATAGAATACTTCAACACCTCAACAACAAAAAGAGAATAATCCAATTAAAAAACGGGCAAAGGATATGAACAGATAATTCACCAAAGAAAGCATTCAGGTGGCTAACAGACACATGAAATGTTCGCTATCACTAGCCATTAGAGAAATGCATGTCAAAACTACTAAGAGATACCATCTCTCCCTGACATTACTGGCACTGCAAAAAAAAAAAAAATACAAAAACCCAGAAAATAACAAATGTTGGAGAGGTTGGGGGGATATTGTAACTCTTTTGCACTGCTGGTGGGAATGTCAAATGGTACAACAACTATGGAAAATGATATGGCGTTTCCTTAAAAAGATAGAAATAGAAATACCATACCATCCAGCAACCCAACTCCTAGGAATATATCCTCGAGGAATAAGAACCATCACACGAATAGACATATGCACACCCATGTTCACTGCAGCATTATTCACCATAGCAAAAAAATTGAAACAAGGTTAAGTGCCCATTAACTGATGAATGTATAAATAAATTATGGTACATACACACAATGGAATACTACGGAATGATAAAAAACAGTGATGAATCTGTGAAACATCTCACAACATGAATGAATCTGGACGGCACTATGAAGAGTAAAGTAAGTCAATCACAAAAGGACAAATGTTATGTGAGACCAGTATTATAAAAATCCAAGAAAAGGTTTACACACTGAAAAAAACAATCTTTGATGGTTACGAGAGACAGTAGGGGTAGGGAGGGGAAATCACTAATTAGACAGTAGACAAGTTAACTTTTGTTAAGGGAAAGACAACACACAACATAGGGGAAGGCAGCACAACTTGACCAAGGCAAAGTCATAGAAGCTTCTTAGACACATCCAAACACCTTGAGGGACCGAGTTACTGGGCTGAGGGCTGGGTACCAATGTCTTGGGGAACATCTAGCTCAGTTAGCAAAACATAGTTTATAAGGAAAATGTTCTACATCTTACTTTGATGAGTAGCTTCTGGGGTCTTAAAAGCTTGTAAGTGTCCATCTAAGATACAGCTATTGGTCTCATCCCATCCAGAGCAAAGGAGAATGATGAACACCAAAGACACAAGGAAAACATTAGTTCAAAGGACCGTTGAGGTGTTGAAGTATTTCTATAGATTTTTGAGATTAAACCCTTGTCGGATATGTTGTAGCCAAAAAATTTTCCCCCGTCTCGAGGTTCTCTTTTTATTGTTTTGGTGAAGTCTTTCGATGAGCATAACTATCTAATTTTTTGGAGCTCCCATCAGTCCTTTCAAAGAACTAGATGATGACCAGCTACCACCATTGACTGCCCTGACAGGGATCACAATAGAGGGTCCTGGACAGAGAGGGAAAAAAATTTAGAACAAAATTCAAATTTACAAAGAAAAAAAAGTTTTTTTTTTTGTCTGACAGATTCTGGAGGAACCCTCAAGGCTATGGTCCCCGATACCCTGCTAACTCAGAACTAAACCCACTCCTGAAGTACACCTTTCAGCCAAAGATTAGACAGGCATATAAAACACACAAAAACACACGTGAGGAATGGGGATCTTAGTTCAATCAAATATATGAGACCAAATGGGCAACACCTGCCCAAAATCAAAGAAGAGAAGGTAGGAAGGGACAGGAAAACTGGATGAATGGACACGGAGAACCCAGGGTGGATAGGGAAAGGGGGAGAGTGCTGACACATTGTGGAGATTGCAACCAATATCAGAAAACAATCTGTATATAAATTTTTGAATGAAAAACTAATTTGTGCTGTAAGCTTTCGCCTAAAACAAAACAAAATTTTTAAAAAAGCAATGAATATATTTTGAGTAATGAGTGAATGAATGTGAGCCAGTTATTAAAAAAAAAAGAAGTTGGTTGTCAAGTGATTCACCCTTTGTTTTGTTATACTTTCTTGCCAAAATAGTTCTGATAAAAATACAAGGTATGCTACATGTATCTTGGGATTCTTGCTAGCAGGCTATTTCAGTTACTGAGTTGCTCATGCACTGGATATTACTTCTTGATTAATGTGCTATCAACTGAGCTAGGATTAAATAAACTATGCAGCAAAGCAAGTGAATGGGTAAAAGTAGGATATGAACACATTATCTCTCACAGAGGTACATATACCACTCTTGACAAGAGAGGACTTAAAACTATCTTCTCTTGAAAGAGGTCTTATTGACTTACTAGGTTTCCTTTATATGTATTTCACTCACCAAACTCATGTGAATACACACAAGTCTGAGCTATGGCGGTTTGTTAAGGATCGCATAATTTGGTTAGGCAGCCATTATACTGAGACTAGAAGTGCTCAAGATGCTGAAGATGTACTGAGGGAATAAACCTGGGAAAATATCTTCTAAAAGGTCATAAAACCAGTCTGGGAATCAGAAACCTGAGTTCAAGTTAGATCCAACATTAATACATTATTTTGACACTTAGCAAAGTGCCTCCCCGTCTCAATTTACCCCTCTTCTTTTAAGAAAGATTTTCCATCAGCCACTTGGAATGTTAAACTACATTAACTATATTAGTAGATCATCTGTCTACTTTCTGAGGCCTTGACAAGTGACTGTATAATTGGAACCTGAAAAGTGGATAGTCTTACAAGGGAATAAATACAGAAAAGGAGCAATAAGCCAAGGGCTTTGCCATGTAAGGCATCAGGAAGAGGAAAAAAGAGAAAAAGAGGGATATAAAAGGAACATAAAAAAAGTAGAAAAATGGAGACGGAGGGAAAATTTTAAGAAGTTACATCAAATATTTCAAAAAGGTAGGCAAAAATGAGGATTGAGTAAAGGCCAATGTGTTTGGGAATTAAGCCTGAAGTTATATTGACAATGGTTTTAATAGAATGGTGAGAGTGGATGGCTGCTACAATGTAAGGTACTAAGGAAGGAGGATAGGGAGGAAATCGAGACACCTGGTCTAGAGCATTCATTTGAAAAAAAATTCTCCAAGGAATCTGAGATGACTTCATTACCCATTCTCTCTGCTTATTTCATAAATCCTTTTATTTGGTCATTCTGCTGCTACCTCTGGTTCTTCTAAGAAATAAGACCAGACTGTATTCCCCATACTAGCTCATAAAATCTCTCTTCTATCATTCAGACTGTTCCAAAATTTCCAGCTCCTCCAGGACACGATCCTTACTTTGTCCAATGAGAAATACTTCACTGCTTTGCTTAAACTTTTAACTCCAATGGCCATAGTGTACTTGTCCCCCAGCCCCACTATGTTTCATTTTAACTGTACTTATCTCTGATATACTGATGTTAATTCCTTATTCTATAATTTTTTATTCACCTAAAGATACACCTACACTCCATAACTATCAAAGTAATACTTAGATTCTGAAGAATATGACTATCCCTGTGGCCTGGTGAATTATCAACAGAAAATAATTTGTTGATGTGGCTTTGATTCATTCTATACAAGAAATAATCCTGCACTTCAAGTAAGGGAAGGAGAAAGTATCCTATGGCAGTCACTCAAATCTGTTTTCATTTCTTGTGTATATGTACATGTTGTTTTGCTCTGGTAATAGTTTGAGAGTTTAGACACATTATATTTTAGATGTTTTGTCAAATTATTCAGTCTCCCAGTCCTGGACTGGCTTCAATGATCTTTTCACTTGTTAATTCATGACAAGCCAGGCATTATATGCTTTATCGGCTTGCTCCCTAGCCTAGGGCTGTGATTTCTTTCAGTATATTTAAAACAGAACTCCAACACTGGGACACTGTGATTAGCAAATCCTCCAGGAATAAAGCTCCTCCACAATGTAACTGGCCCTGTTTAAAACAAGTACCACTTTATAATGATAATAATAAAGCAGCACTAGTGTGCCTCACAGTTGAACACATGTTGTTAAGCTATACATTTGTGTGGCCACGCAAGAGCAAAACAACTTCTGGGCAAGGTTCCTTAGTCCCTCCCCTCCCTTCAGGCCAAGTTCTCCTTAATAGCTGTTTAATGTTTTCTAGCACACTTAATGTTATTTGCCTACACTCAATTGAAGGTAAACAGAACTGATCAGAGGTCAAAAAATCAAGTATTCATTGTGAGTGATTCACCTTTCTAGTCTTCCCTTCACCCACCTCTAACCCTATCTTGGTGGCACTTCTCATTTATAGTCCTTTTCCTTTATCAAAAAAGGAAAGGTCCTGATACCAGCTTTCCATATCTCCAACCACCCTAGTCAATATTCTGCAAGAACCAAAAGGTCGTCAGTTCGAATCCACAAGCCATTCCTTGGAAACCCTATAGGGCAGTTCTACTCTGTCCTATAGAGTTGCTATGAGTTGGAATTGACTCGATGACAATGGGGTTTTAGTCAAAAACAAGCCAGGGGTTGACTTGGCTGTACCTTCTGGAAACAAAGTGAACATAGTAGATTTTTCTAAAATTTAGCACCTGCCTTATCCT
This sequence comes from Trichechus manatus latirostris, assembly GCF_000243295.1. Lineage (NCBI taxonomy): Eukaryota > Metazoa > Chordata > Mammalia > Sirenia > Trichechidae > Trichechus > Trichechus manatus. Next base: position 5,924,288 of record NW_004444006.1, on the reverse strand, counting down.
CAAAAGTCTATCCAGCATGTCTTTTCCTTCCAAACTCCCTCCCACACCATTACTGCCTTACAAACTTAATTTTCCTCTCCCTTATGTTCTGAGAATAGATTTGAGGCATTGAACACTAATGACCAAAGACCAGACGAGTAGTGGAATGACATGAAGGACATCATACATGAAGAAAGCAAGAGGTCATTAAAAAGACAGGAGAGAAAGAAAAGACCTAAATGGATGTCAGAAGAGACTCTGAAACTTGCTCTTGAACGTTGAGTAGCTAAAGCAAAAGGAAAAAAATGATGAAGTAAAAGAGC
>NW_004444006.1:5909191-5923886 GCF_000243295.1 Trichechus manatus latirostris | reverse complement strand
AAGACCTAAATGGATGTCAGAAGAGACTCTGAAACTTGCTCTTGAACGTTGAGTAGCTAAAGCAAAAGGAAAAAAATGATGAAGTAAAAGAGCTGAACAGAAGATTTCACAGGGCTGCTCAAGAAGACAAAGTAAAGTATTATGATGACATGTGCAAAGACCTGGAGATAGAAAACCAAAAGGGAAGAACACGCTCAGCATTTCTCAAGCTAAAAAACTGAAGAAAAAATTTAAGCCTCGAATTGCAATACTGAAGGATTCTATGGGGAAAATATTAAACGACACAGGAAGCATCAAAAGACGGAAGGAATACACAGAGCCACTATACCAAAAACAATTGGTCGATGTTCAACCATTTCTGAGGTAACGTATGATCAGGAACTGACGGTGCTGAAGGAAGAAGTCCAAGCTGCACTGAAGGCATTGGCGAAAAACAAAGCTCCGGGAATTGACAGAATACCAGTTGAGATGTTTCAACAAACGGATGCAGCACTGGAAGTGCTCACTCGTCTATGCCAAGAAATTTGGAAGACAGCTACCTGACCAACAGACTGAAAGAGAGCCATATTTATGCCTATTCTCAAGAAAGGTGATCCAACTGAATGTGGAAATTATCGAACAATATCATTAATATCACAGGCAAGCAAAATTTTGGTGAAGATCATTCAAAAGCAGCTGCAGCAACATATCAACAGGGAACTGCCAGAAATTCAAGACGGATTTAGAAGAAGACATGGAACGAGGGATATCATTACTGATGTCAGATGGATCCTGGCTGAAAGCAGAGAATACTAGAAAGATGTTTACCTGTGTTTTATTAACTATGCTAAGGCATTCAACTGTGTGGATCATAACAAATTATGGATAACATGGCAGAGAATGGGAATTCTAGAACACTTAGTTGCACTCATGAGGAATCTGTACATGGATCAAGAGGTAGTCGCTCGAACAGAACAAGGGGATACTGCATGGTTTAAAGTCAGGAAAGGTGTGCATCAGGGTTGTATCCTTTCATCATACCTATTCAATCTGTATGCTGAGCAAATAATCTGAGAAGCTGGACTATATGAAGAAGAACGAGGCATCAGGATTGCAGAAAGACTCATTAACAACCTGCAACATGCAGATGACACAATCTTGCTTCCTGAAAGTGAAGAGGACTTGAAACACTTACTGATGAAGATCAAAGACCACAGCCTTCACTGGATTACACCTCAACGTAAAGAAAACAAAACTCCTCACAACTGGACCAATAAGCAACATCATGATAAACAGAGAAAAGATTGAGGTTGTCAAGGATTTCATTTTACTTGGATCCACAATCAACACTCATGGATTCACAATCAACACCCGTGGATGCAGCAGTCAAGAAATCAAAGGTCACATTGCATTGGGCAAATAGGCTGCAAGAGATCTCGTTGAAGTGTTAAAAAGCAAAGATGTCACCTTGAGGACTAAGGTGCGCCTGACCCAAGCCACAGTGTTTTCAATTGCCTCATATGCGCGCAAAAGCTGGACAAGGGGAATAAGGAAGACTGAAGCAGAACTGACACATTTGAATTGTAGTACTGGCAAAGAATATTGAATATACCATGGACTGCCAAAAGAACGAACAAATCTGTCTTGGAAGAAGTACACTGAGAATGTTCCTTAGAAGCAAGGATGGCGAGACTACATCTCACATACTTGAGACATGTTATCAGGAGGCACTAGTCCCTGGAGAAGGACATCATGCTTGGTAAAGTAGAGTGTCAGTGAAAAAGAGGAAGACCCTCAACCAGATGGATTGACACAGTGGCTGCAACAATGGGCTCAAGCATAGCAACAGTTGTGAGAATGGCGCAGGACCAGGCAGTGTTTCCTTCTGTTGTGTTATAGGGTCGTTATGAGTCGGAAACAACTCGACAGTACCTAATAAGAACAACAACATGTTCCGAGACTCCTACATACATATTTTATGTGTTGTGGGACATCATATTTACTGGTATCTAATATTTTGATACTGTATCTTTCTGGTATATCTACCATTTGTCAAGAAGTTTTTGATGACAGACTATAACAACGAATTGTGTTCTCTTTTTTTAATCATGAAATTCCTAACAGAAATAATTTGGATATCTTGGATACTGCTTATACAGATGTACTTTGTTTTTAAGCAACTATAGGTTTTATATTGGCCACTTTGGAGACTCATGTAAATGAATATACTAGAGAATTCCTTGAATTAGCAAACTTCACTAAGACATTCAAGACACGATAAACTTCAGCTTCATTAAGAATATCTCTATGCAATGGTTGGCAAACTTTTTCTTTTGTAAAGGGCTAGATAGTAAATATTTTGGGCTTTGCAGACCATACCGTCTCTGTCACTATTCAACTCTGCTATTAAAGTGTGAAAGTAGCCATGCAGAATACAGAAATGAATAGTGTGCTGGTGTTGTGATAAAACTTTACTTACGAACAGATAATAACAAGTGTTGGGGAGGACGTGGAGAAATTGGAACCCTATATAAACTGCTAGTGATAACGCAAAATGGTGCAGCCATCTTGGAAACAGTCTGGAAATTCTTGAAAAGGTTAAACATAGTTATTATACAACCCAGAAATTCTATTCCTAGATATATACCCAAGAGAAATAACAACATATGTCCCCAAAATACTTGTATACAAATGTTCACAGCAGCATTATTCACAGTAACCAAAAGTGGAAAAAATCCAAATGTCCGTCAACAGATGAATGGTTAAACAAAACGTGGTCCGTCCACACAATCAAATATTATTCAGTAATAAAAATAAATGAAGCATTGATATGTGCTACAATGTGGATGAATCTTGAAAATATTATGCTAAGTGAAAGAAGCCAGTCACAAAAGACCACATATTGTATGATTCTGTTTATATGAAATCATATATGATTCCATTTATATAAAATCATATAAATCTATAAAGACAGAAAATAGATTAGTGTACACCAGGGGCTGGGGACATGGGGAGTGACTGATAATGGATACACATTTTCTTGTTGGAATGATGAAAATGTTCTGAAACTGATTGTGATAATGGTTGCATAACTTGTGAATATACTAAAAACCATTGACTTGTACACTTTAAAATGGGAGAATTGTACAGTATGTGAATTATACCTCAATAACACTATTACTAAAAAAATTAATTTACAAAAATAGGCAGTGGGTTGGATATGGCCTGAAAGTCATAGTTTGGTGACCCCTGATTTATAAAGGTGTAAATACAGTTGGAAATAGTATTTATATTATCTATATTCACCATATACATACACATGTAGGATTTCACTTGTATATGCTTTATTAATGTTTGTGTCTTCCATTATAAATACTATGCAGACTAAGGGTATGTATATTTTTGAATAATGCATCACACACACAAACACACACATATATGTATACATATACATATATGTTGTTGTTGTGTGCCATCAAGTCGATTCTGACTCATGGTGACCCTATATGACAGAGTAGAACTGCCCCATAGGGTTTCCTAGGCTGTAATCTTTACGGGAGCAGATCACCAGGTCATTTCTCCCATGGAGCGGTTGGTGGGGTCGAACCACCGAGCTTTTGGTTAGCAGCCAAGGGCTTAACCATTGTGCCACCAGAGCTTATATAGTTTAATAAATATTTTTGATGAAGACCAGTAACCACAAGTTTTGTTTCTGTCTTTGATCCACATGTACTAAAGTGACTGGGAAATCCCTCAGAGACTGAAAAAAATTGGTGTTCCATGCCTTCTCAGTTCTTAGTAGTATAGTCACACCATGGTCAATAAGTCTTTTTATAACTATGTCTACAATACATTCTTAAGCAACCAAAATGAAATCAGAAGAGAATTCATAGATGTAGAATATGGAAAGTATTTATGCATTACATAGAGGATGGGTAAGCAAACTATAGCCAATCAAGCTTGTCATCTGTTTTTTTTTTTTTTTTGTTTGTTTTAGCTGAAATTCACATATCATAAAATTAACCACTCCCCTGGAGCAACAGAGAAAGAAGGAGAGTTAGGAATAGGAGGAGGATATAGAATGTGTGGCTAATTGCCTCCTTGAACAACTGCCTCTTTTGCCATGAGAACAGAAGAACTGGGTGGTGCCCGGATACCATCACTGAACATCTGGATCAAAGATTCTACAGAGGAATTCTAATCCGAAGGGGGAAAATGCAGAACAGAATTTCAAATTTTTATGCAATACAGACTTTCTGGAGCCATGGGGACTGGATGAACCCCCAAAACTACTGCCCTGAGACAATCTTTAAAACTTAAACCAAAAATATCCCCTGAAGTCTTCTTAAAAACCAAACAATAGTTTAGCTCAACTAGTAAAAAATGTCTGTCTTGAGGATTATGCTCTTTTAAGAACTATCTATATGGGATCAAAGTGACAACAGCAACTCAAAAGATTAGATAGGAATCTTAGGGGGCAATGGATTTTTGTTAATGGGGGAGGAACAGCTCAGAAAAGGAGAGTGAGAATGGTTGCACAACTCGAAGAATGTAATCAATGTCACTGAATTGTACACGTAGAAATGGTTGAATTGATGTATGTTTTGCTGTATATTCTCAACAACAACAAAATAAAATTTTTAAAAGTGCAGTACATTTTAAAGTGGCATTTAGTGGCACTACATTCACAATGCTGTGCAACTATCATCTAGTTCTAAAGCATTTTCATTACCCCCAGAGGAGACCCTGTACCCATTAGCACTCACTCCCCATTCTCCCTAATGCCCTCAGCCCCTGGCATTCTGTTTCTATAGATTTGCCAGTGACAGACATTTTATATAAATGGAATCATGCAGTATGGGACCTTATGTGTCTGATTTCTTTCACTTAGCACAATGTCTTTGAGGTTCATCCACATTGTTGCACGCATCAGTACTTCATTCCATTTTATAGCTGAATAAAATTTCATTGTATGGATAGATATTCATTTCGTATGTTTACATTGATGGATATTTGGGTTGTTTCCATCTTTTGGCTATTGTGAATAGTGCTACTATGAACACTCATGTACATGTGTTTGGATACTTGCTTTCAATTCTTTTGGGTAATACTTAGGAATGGAATTGCTGGGCCATATGATCATTCCATGTTCAACTTTTTGAGGAACGACCAAACTACATCATTTACATTTCAACCAGCAGTGTATGAGGGTTCCAATTTCTCCACATCCTCACCAACACTTGTTATTGTCTGTCTTTTTATTATAGCCCTGCTAATGGGTGTGAATGATATCCTTTGTGGTTTTGGTTTGCATTTCTCTAATGACTAACGATGTTCAACATCTGTTCCTGTCTTGTTGGCCATTTGTATTTCTTCCTTAGAGAAATGTTGCTGCCTGTTTTTGTAAATAAAGTTTTATTAGGACATAGCTGTGCTCATTTATTTTTATACTGTCTGTGCCTACTTTTGCATTATAACAGTAGAGTTGAGTAGTTGTAACAGAAACCTTATGGCCCACAAAACCCAAGATATTTAGTATCTGGCCCTTTACAGAAAACGTTTGCTGACCTTGAGGTAGAGGGTTGGGCCAGAAAATTCCAGGGAAATATTTTACTCCATCATTCTAAAGATTTATAGGTCATTCATTGGTTTTCTCATTTCATTACTAAGAAAACTTGAAGTAGAAAGATTTAATTTCAAACAGGAGGCTATCCGAACTGCAATTCAAAAGTAAAGGGAGATAAACAGCCAGACTCTTCTTTTTTGTGTGTACCAATGATAATTGTACTTAACAGCCAGCACAAAAATCTAATGAATTATTCAATTGCCGAAAACTATAATATATAATTATTGTTTACCACAAGAAGTTTTAGAAGGTTTATTTAGCAAGTGCTTCATTAACGGATAATGAAAGAGCACTCAAAAGCCAGAACTGCCTTGATAGATCATGGAGGAAACATTTAACAAGTACTTCCCGGCATTCAGACTCTAAACCTTTGGTGGCATGAGTTTCAAATCACTGTTTATCCCTGTTCAGGAGTCTGGCTCATCTGCCTCTAGCTTATTTTCCACAATCAATATTATTAGGAGCAAATAGCAAAACCATGCTTCCTATTATTTATCTGTAGCTTTGGCTCACCAGCTTTAATTTAAATATTTAATGAAAATCTCAACTATATTTAGGAGACTATCTACTTGTCAGCATTTCTAAAATCCAGTACATTAACTTAGAGTTTTGTATTACACTGTTATAATCAAATGTAAATAACACTGGGAAAAAACTTATACATTCAAGATTATACAAAAGATTCAAATTAAAAGATAAACCCTCAGAAACTCAACTAAATGCAATCATTATACAGATTTGACGAGAATGGGAATTTAGACTTTGTTACAAAAAACCAGCAGTGTGTCTTATGACAGTAGTCATAAATCATGTAAAGGAAATCAATCTATAAGAAAGCTCATCTACTGGAGGCCCATATAAATTAACTCACAAACAGAGAAAAGTATAAGTTTGTTTTCATATACTACATATTTAACATCCACATGCATTTTCAGCAAAGTTTTCTGAAACACTAATTTTCAGTATTATAAAACTATGTTGTATGGAAATAGCTATGCTTAAATTTATAATTTTAAAAATTTGGGGGGCAATTTAACAAAATTTCTCTTTCCCCATAAAATTTATATATCATCACAAGTAAAATGTATTCCAGTTCAGTTCATGGTTCTGGTCATACCACATGACATACAAGGAAGTGATAGGGTCACTTGAAGATCATGGTGAAAAGATATACTGTAAAATGAAAAAAGACTATTGGAGAGATTAAATAAATTCTTTGAGTCAGTACTTACCTAGAGGATATTAAGATAGTCTTTCATTCACAAATTATCTTATGAAACAGACATGTTAGATGTTCTAAGTCCACTGGTGGTGACTCATAAGCCAAAAATGACAAACTATATATATTTAAATTAATTTGGATCACATTCATTCAAGAATTTTAAAGAAACACAGGTGAAACATCAAAATTATTCTTTGTAAAGGCACAACTTGTCATGATTTATGGCCACTGTAGTAAAGGGCTAAGGAATTATTAACGAGATAATCATCCGTCTATCTCCAACATTCATTAGAGATCTCTACAGAACCACAAACTAGCAAGTTTAACCTCCATACTTGGCAAGTTTATGAAGCCTTTAAAAAAAAAGAATCAACAGAAACCATAGCCATAAGCTATTGGAGAAAGGCTCATAGTTTTCAAAAAGGAAAGTAATCACTGAATAAAAGCATTTGAATTTTTCAGAGGGTCAACATACCTGAGAAATATGTTAGCCAGAGGATAATAATAAATACTTAGATTTTTAATGGTTTTAAAACTATATTCCCCAGAACTCTAGAATATAGAGGTGTTTCAGGGGTTCTGTTAAAATTTAATCTGAAATCATTAAAAAATATATTTAAATATTTCAAAAACTGTAATAAAAATAAGAACTATCAACACAAATGCCTGACTACATTATATACCAAATATATACTGTTGAAGACACCTACTCATTAACTTGTTTTAGCAGGTCAACTAGTGTTTGCTCAGACTTCAGAATAAAACTTGTCCTGTCATTTCTGTGCGTATATTGAAGTCAGGTCACAGTTCCCTTCTTATTTAGGGCTATGCATTTCTGCTCATATAAAATTTTAAAGCAAGGACACTACTATGGCTTATGTTCCTAAATCTTGCCTTGCACTGAATTGAGCCTGTACACATCTGCTCAGCATACGCCTTAGTCACGTCATAAAAATCACTTGTAAAATAACAAAATAACAAGTGAACACTTTAATATACTGCATTATAGTTTATGCACTTATTGTGAGTTTTGGATATTTCTCTTATACCTTTGTTAAGGAATATGAGCACTTACCAGATATCGTTAATGATTCAACTTCAAAGCAAAAGTTTCCTACCACTCTTAAGCTTCAGATAAGTTAACTAAAGAATAATCTATGAGTGCAAGATGAGCTATTAAAATCTGCTGCCATATGGAATTTCAAGAGACCCAGAATAGCCAAAACAATATTGAAAAAGAGCAAAGTTGGAGGACTCACACTTCCTTATTTCAAAACTTACTACAAAGCTGCAGTAATAAAAATAGTATGAAAAGTAATCTGGTAGCATAATTGGGTTGCCTTAAAATTTATATAATAATTTTATTATACAAATAATTTTTAAAATGCTCTTTGAGCAAAATAATAAAAATTATCCTAAATTAAAAAAAAAAACAGCATGATACTGGCATAAGGATAGACATAAAGACCAATAGAATAGAATTGAAAACCCAGAAATAAACCCACATGTATATGGTCAATTGATTTTCAATAAGGGTGCCAAGACCATTAAATGGGGAATGAACAGATTCATCAACAAATGGTGCTGGGAAATTGGATATCCACATGCAAAAAAATTGAAGTTGGACCCTTACCTTACACCATATACAAAAATTAACTCAAAATCGATCAAAGACCTAAATTTAAGAGCTAAGACTATAAAATCTTAGGAGAAAACATTGGAACAAATTTTCATGACTTAGGATTTGGCAATGGTTTCTTATATATGACACAAAAAGCATGAGCAACAAAAGAAAAAATAGATAAACTGGGCTTCATTAAAATAAAAAAAAACTTTTGTGCATCAAAGAACACTATAGAGAATGAAAAGACAACTCACAGAATGAGAGAAAATATTTGCAAATCATATCTCTGGTAAAGGCTTAATAACCAAAGTACATAAAGAACTTCTTACAACTCAACAAGATCCCCAGGTGGCACAAATGTTTGCACTCGACTGATAACCTAAAGGTGGGCAGCTCAAACCCATCCAGCAGTACCATGAAAGAAAAGGCCTTGTGACCCACTTCAGTTAAGAATACAACCAAGAAAACCCTATGGAGCAGTTCTACTCTGTGACATATGTAACTAACAACAACTCAACAACAAAAAGATAAACTTGTTGTTAGGTGCCATTGAGTCGGTTCTGACTCATAGTGACCTTATGTACAACAGAACTAAACACTGCCTGGTCCTGCACCAGCCTCACAATCATTGCTATGTTTGGGCCTATTGTTGCAGCCACTGTGTCAATCCGTCTTGTCCAGGGTTTTCCTCTTTTTTGCTATACCAAGCATGATATTCTTCTCCAGGGACTGGTCCCTCCAAAGTACACGAGACGAAGCCTCGCCATCCACACTTCTAAGGAGCATTCTGGCTGTACTTCTCGCAAGACAGATTTGTTTGTTTTTCTGACAGTCCATGATATATTCAATATTCTTCTCCAACACCATAATTCAAAGGCATCAATTCTTCTTCAGTCTTCCTTATTCATTGTCCAGCTTTCACATGCACATGAGGCAATTGAAAATACCATAGCTTGGGTCAGGCGTACCTTAGTCCTCAAAGTGACATCTTTGCTTAGTCCTCAAAGTGACAATTACCCAATTAAAAAACGGGCAAAGGACTGGAATAGGGACTTCCTCAAGGAAAATATACAAATGGCTAATAAGCACATGAAAACACGCTCAACCTCAGAAGTCATTAGGGAAATCCAAATCAAAACCACAAGTGCGGTAACACTTAACACCTATTAAGATGGCTATACAGACAACAATAACAATGAATGAAAAAACAAGCGTTGGAGAGGACAGGATGTGGAGAAATTGGAATCCTCATCCATTTCTAATGGGAATGTAAAATGCTGGAAAACCAAACTCACTGCTGTCGAGTCGATTCTGACTCATAATGACCTTATAGGAGAGAACAGAACCACCCCATAGGGTTTCCAAGGCTGTAATCTTTATGAAAGCCGATTGTCACATCTTTCTCCCATGAAGCAGCTGGTGGGTTCAAACTGCCGGCCTTTTAGTTAGCAACCAAGTGCTTAACCACTGCGCCACTAGGCCTCCTTAAAATGGTGAAGCATCTGTGAAAAACAGCATCTGTGAAAAACCCAGAAATTCCACTCTTATGTATATACCCTAAAGAATATTACTCAGCTATGAACAGGAATTAAGTTTTGATACATGTCACAACATGGATGAACCTTAAAAACAACATGATAAGTGAAATATGCCAGACAAAATGAAAAAATATTGTATGTTTTCACTGGTATGAAGTGTCTAGTATAGGCAAATTCATACAAAGGGAGGGTAGTGTAGATGGGAGGTTGCCAGGGGCTGGGGGAGGGAGGATAGGTAGCTATTGCTTAGTGGGTGCAGTATTTTTGTTTGGGGTGATGATAAAATTTTGGAGGTGGATGGTAGTGGATGTGATTAATGCCACCGAATTATACACTGAAGATGGTTAGAATGGCATTGTTCATTGAAAAATGAACAAAGGGAATGGCCAAGATGGTTAGCTTGATCTTGCTATTATATTTCTACATTTAACCTTTCAAATATGCTATGGCTAAAGACCTTGGGGCAATGAAAGTTCAGGGGAGTCTGTGGAGTAAGATTCCTCTTAGCTACCAGTAGAAATTTATAATTTAAAACAATATGACACCTTCACTTCTGATCAAGATGGAGTAACATTAAAAATCTGTGCCGTTTAGAGTTATTTATCTGTATGAATCAGGATTTTCTCCATACTGTGCATTAAATACAGAATATAGACATAGAACTGATATTGAGACTGATATAGGAAGTAACTATCACCTATAATCTCTGTAATTTCAAATTTCAGGGTTAATTAAAGCAAGCTTATTCTGATTTTTGACTTTATCACAACTGATAAAAATTAAACTTACATAAATAAATTATACCAATTAGGTGAGGTTTTATATAGGTAATGGAATGAGTTTGGTGAATAATGATATAAATAACTTACAATGTCTGAGTTAAAGCATATAAGCCAAAAAAGGAACATGGGAATATTTCCTTAAGACATCAAACCTGTATGTGGCTTTATCTAAAACAGTTAATGAAAAGTACTGGGCATATTCAAGAAGGGAAAAAATAAATAGGGACATTATTCTTTTCTGTCATTGGTGTCGATGTTGTGTGCCGTCCAGTCGACTCCAACCCAAAGAGACCCTATAAGACACAGCAGAACTGTCACATAGAGTTTCCTAGGTTATAATCTTTATGGGAGCAGATCACAAAATCTTTCTCCTGCAGAGAGGATAGTGGGTTCAAATCACCGACCTTCAGTTAGCAGCTTAGTGCTTAATCATTGTGCAACCAGGACTCCTTTCTCTGTCATGTCATTATATAAATATTTTGTATATGAAATATTATGTGTAGCTCTGGAGGCTATACCTTAAGATAGAATGGAAGTAGAGAAATGTTTTCAAGCATTAGTATGGGTACAAAAGGGAAGATTGCTGTATGATAATAATAGATTATTAAGGATGAGTGAGATTTCCTTAGTTTTTTTTATAATTTACTTTATTTTTGTTGTTATTGTTGAGAATATACACAGAAGAACATATACCAATTCAACAATTTCTACATGTACAATACAGTGACACTGATTATATTCTTTGAGTTGTGCAACCATTCTCACCGTCATTTTCTGAGTTGTTCCTCTCCCATCAATATAAACTCACTGCCCCCTAAGATTCCCACCTAATCTATCGAGTTGCTGTTGTCAGTTTGATCCCATATAGATAGATCTTAAAAGAGCACAATGTTCAAGGAAGCCATTCTTTATTAGTTCAGCTAAACTATTGTTTAGTTTTAAGAAGACTTCAGGGGATATTTTTGATTTAAGGTTTAAAGATTATCTCAGGGCAATAGTTTCAAGGGTTCATCCAGCCTCAATGACTCCAGAAAATTGACATTGCATGACAATTTGAAATTCTACTCTGCATTTCCCCCCTTTTGATCAGGATTCTTTCATAGAATCTTGGATCAAAATGTTTAGCAGGGGTAGCTGGGCACCATCTAGTTCTGGTCTCATGACAAAGGAGGCAGTTGTTCATGGATGCAGTTAGCCACACATTCTATTCCCTCCTCCTATTCCTAACTCTCCTTCCTTCTCTGTTGCTCCAGGCAAATAGAGACCAATTGTTGTATCTTGGATGTCCGCTTGTAAGCTTTTAAGACCCTAGGCACTACACAAAGAACTAGGAGGTAGAACAGAAGCATTAAACACAATATTAGGCCAATTAACTGGGATGTCCCATGAAACCATGACTCTAAACTTCCAAACCAAGGAACCAGATCCCATGAGGTGTTTAGTTGGACATAAGCAGCCTCAGCAGTTACATTTTTTTGGTCATTGTTGCAAATATATCTATCACACAACTTTTGCTAATTCAATTTTTTACAGGTGTACAACTTATTGACAGTAATTGCACTAATCAGCTGTGCAACCGTACCCTTAATCAATGAGATTTTCCATCACCATAAACCATAAACCTCCCCCTCCCACTCATGGTAACCACTAAGAAACTTTGGTCTCTATACATTTGCTCATTATTGTCTTTTTATATAAGTGAGGTCATGCAATATTTGTCCTTTTGTGACTGACTTATTTCACTCAGCATAATGTCTTGAAGCTCCATCAATATTGTGGTATGTATCAAGACTTCATTTCTTTTACTGGCTGAGTAGTATCCCCCTGTATGTGTGTATGTACCACATTTTGTTTATGCATTTATCCATTTATGGGCATTTAGGTTGTTTTCACCTTTTGGCTACTGTGAATAGTACTGCAATGATCATTGGTGTACAAGTATCTGAGTTTCTGCTTTCAAGTCTTTTGGGTATATACCTAGGAGTGGAATTGCTGGGTCATATGGTAGTTCTATTTTTGTTTTTTGAGGAACCACCACAATGTTTTCCACAAGGGCAGTACCATTTGCATTCCCACCAGCAATGGATAAGGGTTCCAATTTCCCCACATCCTAGTCAACATTTGTTATTTTTTGTTTATTTTTTTAATCTTAGCCATTCTAGTGGGAGTGAAATGGTATCTCATTGTGGTTTTGATTTGCATCTCTCTGATGGTTAATGACAATGAGCATCTTTTCACCTGTTTAGTGGCCATTTGAATGTCCTCTTTGTTGAAATGTCTGTTCAAATCTTTTTCCCATTTTATGATTGGGTTATTTGTCTTATTGTTGTTAAGTTGTCAAATTTTTATATATATTTTGGTTATTAGATTCTTATCAGATATATGGTTTCCGAAGACATTCTCCTGGTTGGTAGCTTGTCTTTTCCCTTTCTGTTAAAAATACTATTTCATTGTGTTTTCTCTGACAGTTTACTCAGCAGTTTACATACCCATTCAACAATTTCTACACAAGTTGTTCAGTGACATTGTTACATTTTTTACAATGTGTGAACATTCTCATTATTTCCGTTCTGGTTGTTCATTTCCATTAATATAGTTTCCCAGCCCCTTTATATTCTCATCAATGTTTTAAAGTAATTGTTGACCGTGATTTTTTTTTCTCTATTCCTTCATTTATTTTATTGTACTTTAAGTGAAAGTTTACAATTCAAATTAGTCTCTCATACAAAAATTTATACATACATTGTTATGTGACCCTAATTGCTCTTCTATACTATGACAGCACACTCCTCCTTCCCACCCCTGATTTCCCATGTCCATTCAACCAACTCCTGACCCTCTCTGCCTTCTCATCTCACCTCCGGACAGGAGCTGCTCATTTAGTCTCATGTATCTACTTGAGCTAAGAAGTGCTGTCTTCATGAGTATCATTTTATGTCCCATAGTGCAGTCTAATCTTTGTCTGAAGAGTTGGCTTCAGGAATGGTTTTAGTTCTGGGTTGACAGAGAGTCCGGGGGCCATGCTTTCTGGGGTTCCTCCAGTCTCCATCAGACTATTAAGTCTGGTCTTTTCACTAGAATTTGAGTTCTGTACCCTACTTTTCTCCCACTGCATCATGGACTCTCTGTTGTGTTCCCTGTCAGGGCGGTCATTGGTGGTAGTCGGGCACCATCTAGTTCTTCTGGTCTCACGCTGACACAGTTTCTGGTTTATGTGGCCCTTTCTGTATCTTGGGCTAATACTTTCCTTGTGACTTTGGTGTTCTTCATTCTCCTTTACTCCAGATGGGTTGGGAACACAGGTGATTTTTTAAAGGAGCACAGTACTTACGGGTGATATTCATTATTTCTGGAGACAGTTTGTTATTTAGCTACAAGGTGACCTCAGGGGTTAGTTTGGTTCAAGGTTTGAAGTGTATGTCAGGGCAATAGTCTCAGGGAGTCGTCCAGTCTCAACCAGTGCAGTAGGTCTGCTTTTGTTTTTTTAGGAATTTTAAGTTCTCTTTCACATTTTTCTCCCATTCTGTCAGGGTCCATCTATTGTGGCCCTGATTAGAATAGTCAGTAGTCATAGCTGGGCATCATCTAGTTCTTCTGGTCTTAGGGTAGTGAAGCTGTGGTTTGTGTAGACTATTTGTCCTATAGACTAGTTTCTTCTTTGAGTCTTTGGTTTCCTTCTTTCTGTTTTGCTCTAGATGAGTAGAGAGCAATAGTTGTACCTTTCTTTTCACTTTTTTGGCAAAGGTTTTTTTTTTTTTTAAATTGTACTTCAGGTGAAGGCTTACAGAACGAATAGTTTCTCATGAAACAGTAGTACACATGCTGTTTCATGACATTGGTTAACAACCCCACAACATATCAACCCTCTAACTTCTCAACCTTTTTTTGGTGAAAATACACATAGCCAAAGATACACCATTTCAA
>NW_004444006.1:5891377-5907975 GCF_000243295.1 Trichechus manatus latirostris | reverse complement strand
GCTCACAGGCTTTTAGGACTCCAGACACTACTCACCAAGGTAGAATGTAGAGCATTGTCTTTATAAGCTGTGTCATGCCAATTGAGCTAGATGTTCCCCAAGACCATGGTCCCCACAGCCCTCCTTGGCAAAGGTTTTGATGAACAAAAGTTTTTAATTTTTATGAGGTCCCATTTATTTATTATGCTTTTTGTTGTTTGTGCTTTTGTTATTATATTTCATAATCCATTGTTAAAAGCTACACCTGACAGCATTGCCCCTGCATTTTCTCCTAATAATTTTATGGTTTCAGTTTTCACATTTAGGTGTTTAATCCATTTTTAATTTGATTTTGTATATGGTGTGAGGCGTGTATCTTGTTGCATTTTTCTACATGTGGAAATCTAATTTTCCCAGCACCATTTATTGAAAAAACTCTTCTTTCCCCATTGAATAGACTTAGCACCCCTTTTAAAAGTCAGTTGACCAGAGATGTGTGGGTTTATTTCTGGACTCTCAATTCTATTCCATTGGTCGATGTGTCTATTGTTATACCAGTACCAGGCTTTTTGATTACTGTAGCTGTATGATATGTTTTAAAATCAGGAAATGAGTCCCCCTATTTTGTTCTTCTCTTTCAACATTGCTTTAGCTATTTTGTGGCCTCTTGCCATTCCATATAAAGTTGAGTATTGGTTTTTTCCATTTCTGTAAAGAAGGCTGTTGTAATCCTGGTCGGGATTGCATTGACTCTATAGATCACTTTGGGTAGTATTGACATCTTAACAGTACTAAGTCTTCCAATCCATGAACTTGGGACATCTTTCCATTTATTTAAGTCTTCTTTAATCTCTTTCAGCAGTGTTTTATGGTTTTCATTGTATAAGTCCTTCACATCCCTGGTTAGATTTATTCCTATGTATTTTATTCTTTTTAGATGTTATTGTAAATGGAATCATTTCCCTAATTTCCCTTTCAGATTTCTCATTGCTAGTATATAGAAACCCAACTGATTTTTGTTTGTTGACCTTGTACCCTGCAACTTTGCTAAATTAGGTCTCTTTACGTTTGAAAGATGATGACTGAGATAGGATATTATCAAAGTCTATACTTGAACATGAACAGCATGGGTGAGGTGAGTCCAAACTTATCTGTCAATGCTGGAAGCATGGGAGTTCTGTTTGAAATTTCAGTGATTTGAGTTTAGGAAAGACTAATAATGCTTCACAGGGTAGGCAGTAAACTTAAGTGAATCTAAAAAGATGGTTCAGAATACAGATACAAATGATATATTTTATTGGTTTAAATTCAGTGATTATGGAGCCATAATACTTGACTAGGAGAAGTAGGATGGATAGAGCTTATCCTTACTGTGGGCAGGAGGCAGAAGGACAAATCATCCAGTTTTACAAAACATTCCCTAATTCCTCTAACATAAGAAAGTAATTTGAGAGATGATTTACAGAGGGATAAAGACTTCCAGTTAAATACACAGTGTTGAAAAATGAACAAACAGAATCGCTAAGATGATTAACTTGATCTCCCTATTATATTTGTATATTTGACTTTTCAAATATGCTATGGCTAAAGAAATTGGGGCAGTGAAACTCTGGGACATCTCTGGAGTGAGAGATTCCTCGTAGCTACCAGTAGAAATTTATGATTTAAAATAATATGACAGCTTCACTTCTGATCAAGATGGAGTATCAGGAAACATTTTCCCTCCAACCTGAAACAAGCAAACAAACAAAAAAACCCCACAAAACCCACACAAAATATATGAAACAATGGTTTTCAAGATACTGGACATTAGACACCAAAGAAGAATAATACCTGAAAGCCTGGAAACAAATGAAGTGAGCCCAACGATTGCCCCAACTCACTGCTGTGAGATTGTTTCCAGGCTGCAGTGCAGGAGGAACTCAGGCAGAGCTCTGCAGACTCTCTGAGTTGAGGAGACAGAGCTGGGAGTTTGAGAAGACCAAGGTGTCTAAATTTTGCAAGACAGAGTAGCAAAGAGGAGAGAGCAGCACAGAAAGAAAACCTTGGAGACCTGGAAAGGGTCCCATTTGAGTGTTCAGTAGTTAGCATATTCATGTGAGGAAACTATCCTAGGTCAAGGTGGGGAACAGTATCCAGTGATCAATCATACAGAACCAAGAATAATGCATGTTTGTACCAGTCAGAATAGAAAAAGTCAAAATTCAACGAGGTATTGAGTAGAGTCTCTATCAAGGTGTTGCCTCAGAAGTGGGAAATATTACCACTAGACTGAGCACTGCTCTGAATCCATGTCTGACTAATCTTAAATGCAAGACCTGGAAGGATGATACTGTTCCCTAGTAACTTAATCGCACCCCAAAACAAAGCTAAGGGATATTTATGGAATGCAAAAACATCCAGCACCTAAGAAAGTAAAAATTCACAATGTCTGGGATACAATCAAAGATGACCAAGCATGCAGATAGGCAAGAAAACCCAAACAACAATTAGAAAAAAAAGCAATCAATCAAAACTGATCAGTATGCAATTGATCAAAACTGGTCAAGATCTGACAAAGATGTTAGAATTAACACACAAGGACATTAAAACAGTTATCATAAATGTATTAGTTCAAGAAGTTAAGAAGACATATGAAAAATTTTTTAAAGTACTAAAATTAAACTTCTAGAGATAAAACTACAATATCTGAGATAAAAGATGTTCTAGCTGTCATTAACAGCAGAATAGAAATGGTGGGAAAAAAATCAGTAAATAAGAAGACATAGCAATAGTACTAGCCAAAATAAAATGCAGAGAGAAAAGAGATTTTTTAAAAGTATAAACCTAGATATCCAAAAAGATCAAAGAACATCAAGCATAAGAAACTTGAAGAAAACTATACCAACGTACATCATAATCAAATTGCTCAAACCAGTGATAAAGAGAAAATCTTGAAAGCATCGGGGTGAGGTGGGGGGGCATGTAACATACAGAGAAACAATAGTAATGATGAGAGGAGATTTAATACCAGAAACAATGCAAGCAACAAGACAGTGGAGCATCATCTTTAAAGAACTGAAAGAAAGGAAGGAAGGAAGAAAAAAAAGAAAGAAACCTGTCACACTAGAATTCTATAGCCAAGAAAATTATCTTTCAAAAATAAAGACAAAGGTCCAGACAAAATGGTGTAGACCCATTTTGCCCTGCTACTCCCAGCTAGGTACAACTATAAACCCTCGATATAATGCAAGAGACAACCAAAGGAGAACTCTGAAAGGTATAATGAAGAAAGTGGACTGGTTAGGGACCCAAAGGACTATAGGAACGACATAGCGGCAGGGCATCTTACAGTCTCACACCTAATAGAAGAATGCAACCTAGGACCAGCTTTTTCTGCCTCCAACTGAGCAACAGAAGGAGGCCAGGTAGACTCATTTCTTCCCCACATCAAGCAGAAATCCCACTGCAACGTAAAGATCCAATCCCCCCAATGTGGAAATTGACTTAGTTTTCACATTCCCACTTCTCCATCCTTGTCGCAAGTCACCTCCACAGCACTCTCTCCCTGACCCTAACCACCTGGAGCTACATCAGAGCTCATGAGTTAAAAATACATTGTCCTTCAGACTGACAAATAGGCAGATGCCAGCTGCAAGTTTGGGAAGTCCACATGACACCCCAGCCTTCTGACCTGCTGAGCACAAATTCAGGGCTGGTTTCCCACTACCCTTTCAGGATGCCAGTTGTAAGCTTGTGAGTGATACCCTTACTTTCTGACCTGCTGGCTCCTACTACGCCTTTTGGGTTCAATAATTCACTGCAATGACTTACAGAATCTTGGAGCATCAGGAAGAGAGAACAAAGCAAAGAGCATACATACAGACACATACAATAGACTATCATCCTCCTAAGTTTTATAAATCATATTTGATGTTTGAAACAAAAATTATAACACCATCTGATACTCAAGACAATGATATTTAAAGGGGGAAGGCAAAACTACCTAAACAGAAATATGGTTTCCACACTTCACTCAAAAGTGGCAAAATGTTAATACCAGTAGACTATGAAAATTTACAGTCATGAGCCACATAACATCCGTTCAGACAACACCCAACCACATATACATCCGTGGTCTGGTGAACGCCTTCCAGGGAATGCCCACAGCCCAACTCAGCAGCAAGTCTGCCCTGCCACCCTCCACCTGTGGAACAGGTAACCCTGTCACCGGAAGGAGTGGGTGCCCGATCCTGCTCCTACGCCCCCAAGGTCAGCAGGCATCGTGGGACCTGGCCAGGGTGGGGATGCCGGGTTGCCAAGACTGCTTCCCTGATGCCCCATCTGTTCCTGGAGCCTCCTCGCCGTGACCTTCACGGGGCTGCGGGGCTGCATGCTGGGCAGAACCAGGCCAAGCACTAACCTGAGGCATCCACAGTGGGATGCGTCTGGGCTATGCATTGCACAGCAGCCCCCAAGTTCATGCACCCAGCAGCCATGTGCCTCACAGACTCAGATGTTTGCACAACGTCCAAATCACATAATGTCCTATTTCACAAAATGTATCTGGACGTTAAGCAATGCATGACTGTATATATATTGAAGAAACCAGAGTAACCACTAAACAAAAACCTATACGAAGACATACACTCAAAAACACCATGAAAGTCAAGATGGAATTTTTAAAAATGTTAAAGCAAGAAAAGAGAAACAGCAGAATGAGAAACAGAGACAGAACACAAATAATAAAATAGCAGATTAAGCCAAAAATATCAATAATTACTTTAAAGTAAATGGTCTACATGCAGCAACTAAAAGTTAAGAAATGACCCAACTACATGCTGTTTACAAGAAACTCACTTCAAATGCAATGGCATTGGTATGTTTAAAGGAAAAGGATGGAAAATATATCATGTAAATATTAATTTAAAAAGAAAAGCAGCAGTGACTATATTAATATCAGCTAGATTTCACAGCAAGAAAAAAATTCCTAGAGACAAAGAGAAACATTACTTGATTATAAAAGGATCAATCCACCAGGAAGACATGCCAATCTTAAATGCATTCGCAGCAAACAAGAGAACCTCAAAATATATAAAGCAAAAACCAATACAGGTGAAAGAAGAAATAGACAAACCTTAAATTATAGTTGGGGACTTCATCATCTCCCTCTCAGCAACTGACAGAATTAAGAGACAAAAACTCAGCAACGATACAGAAGATCTGAAAAACAAATTCAACCAACAGGATCTAATTGACCATATGTTGAACACTTCACCCAACAACAGCAAAATGCATTTTTTTCAAGTTCCCATAGAATATTCACCAAGATATGCAAAATCCTGTGCCACAAACCAAACTTCAACAAATTTAAATAAACTGAAATCTTACAGGGCATGTTTTCTGACTATAATGGAATCAAACTAGAAATCAATAACAGAAAGACAACAGGAAATTCTCCAAACACTTGGAAAGTAAAGAACACACTTCTAAATAATCCCTGGGTCAAAAAGTAAGTATCAAAAGAAATAAAAAGTACATGAAACTGAGGAAAAATGAAAATAATACAGAGAAAAATACGTAGGATGAAGCTAAAGTAGAAATAAAAAGAAATTTATAGCACTAAATATTTACATTAGAAAAGAGGAAATGTATCTAATCAATAATCTAAGTTCCCACATCAAGGAAAAACAAAAAAAAAAAAAAACAGAAAAAGAAGAACAAAATAAACTCAAAGAAAGCAGAAGGAAGAAAACAATAAACGTAAGTGCAGAAATCAATGAAATTGAAAACAGTAAAACATTAGAGAAAATAAACAAAACAAAAAGCTGGTTCTTTGAAAAAAATCAATAAAATTGACATACCTCAAGCAAGACTGACAAAACTAAAAATAAATGAGACAAAAATCACCAATATCAGGAATGAAACATGGAATATCACTTCAGATACTGCAGCCATTAAAAGAATATTAAGAAAATTCTATAAACAACTTTATGCTCATACATTCAACAACTTAGTATAAATGAACCACTTTCTCAAAGACCACAAACTACCAAAACTCTACCAAGATGACACAGATAATTGAACAGACTTATAGCCATAGAGAAATGGAATTCATAATTAAACACCTCCAAAAAAGGTATGTCTAGGCCCAGATGATTTCAAAGGCAGGTTCTACCAAACATCTAAAGAAGAATTAATGCCAATTTTACAAAATCTCATTCAAAAAAACAGAAAAGGAGGAAAACTTCCCAACTGTATGTATGAGTCCAGTATTACTCTAATTTCAAAGGCAGACAAAGAAAGTATACTATCTCTCAGGAATATACATGTAAACTCCTCAAAAATATATTAGCAAGAATGTCGGTAAAAATGGGGGGAGTAGGGTGTTCTAAAAGATCATCCCACCACAAAAACAGTGAATAAACTCACAAAATCTGTCAGAATCAATCTTAATGGAACTGTGGAAACTAATCAAAAGTTTACAGTAACCAGGTGAAGCTTACTAAGGGGAAAAACAAGCAAGCAAGCAAACAAACAAAAAAACTGAATCTCAGTAAGAAAGCTTTGTGGCATTTTAACTTTCCCAAAGCCCCCAGCTCAGGAGCAGCCTTGAAGATAATAGCCCACATTCCCAGTATAAGTTCCTAACATTCCCAGTACAGGTTCCTAGTACCAGAAGGATGAGAATAGACCCTATCTACAAAGAATTGTGGTTGGTTGTTTTGACCTGTCTGGGGACTCCCTGAAGCAGAACAAAGGGCTTTAGTTTATTTTGTCTAACTCAGAATCCTCTCAGGGTGGAGGCTGCTGCTTGGGGAGGGGGGTACAATTATCAGAAACATTTAAAGACTAAGAGATGGGAAAACAGTTAGGGCAAACAATAGACAAACCAAAAAGTTTGAAAGGAAAGGCCAGGGAAGGCAATGCCTTGGGGAATAAGGGCTTTGGAAAGCCCCCACATATTCCTGGGAATCTAGAAGATCGTATGTATGCCCAGGACTAGGCCACGCTCAGAAAAGACCTGAGAAAGCCCTAAGCTCTCATCTGTTTGACTATCAGGATCTATGTAAGCAGGAAGTGAAACCTAAGGCAGAATTGTAACCACCTGACTGAGAGTTGAAGGCGTGCCACAACACACCCACAAAGCCCATCTGCAAAGACTAGGAGTTCAGTTTTTTTTTGGTTGTTGTTGTTGTTGTTTCCAGGTGTTTAAGAAAATCTCTGTTGAATCACCAGCTAAGCTAATGGAATAGAAACTTTAGTAACCATACTTGACAAAGAACACAGATGTTAGAAAATTAGTTGAGAAAAGTCACTAACGCAGCAAAAAACAACTATGACAAACAGCAACAACAAATCCTGGGGAGGGGAAAGAATATGATTTTCAGAGTTGCCACATTATAATATTCAAAATGCCCAGTTTTCAAACAAAAAAATTATGAGGCATGCAAAGAAACAAAAAAGCATGCCCCATACACAGGGGAAAAAAGAAATTAATAGAAACTACTTATGAGGAAGTCCAGACATTGGACTTACTATAAAAAGACTTTAAAATAAGTCTTAAACATGTTCAATGAACTAAAGAAAAGCTTGTACAAAGAACTAAAATAAAACAAAAACAAAAAACCAAACGTGAGAACAATGTCTTACCAAATAGAGAATATCAATAAGGATATAGAAATTATAAAAACGAACCATATAGAAATTCTGGAGTTGAAAGTCCAATGATTGAAATAAAAAAATCACTACAGAGATTCTACACCAGATTTGAATAGGCAGAACAAATAATCAGAGAACTTACAGATAGGTCAATTGAGATTAACCAATGTGAGGAACAGAAAGAAAAAAAGAATGAAGAAAAATGAATAGAGCCTAAGAGACCTGTGTAATACAATTAAGCCCACCAACATACACATAATGAGAGTTCCATAACAAAAAGAAAGGTACAGAAAGAATATTTGAAAAAATAATGATCAAAAACACCCCAAATTTGAAGAAAGACATGAATCTACACAAAGAATAAGTTCAACCAATCCCAAGTAGGATAAACTCAGTGATTCACACCACAAAATATTGTAATCAAACTGTCAAAAATCAAACAGAGAATCTTGAAAGTAGCAAGACAGAAGCAACTCCTCACATACAAGGAATCCTCAATAACATTAACATTTGGTTTCTCATCAGAAATCATGAAGGCCAGCAGGCATTGGAATGACATATTTAAAGTACTGGAAGAAGAAAAAAATGTCAACAAAGAATTCCATATCCAGTAAAACTATCCTTTAAAAATAGAGGAGAAATTAAGACATTTCCAAATAAACAAAAGCTAAGGGAGCTCATTTCTAATAGACCTGTCATACAAGAAATGCTGAAGAGAGTCTTTTAGGTGGAAATGAAAGGACAATAAAAAGTCATATGAACGAATAAAGAACATTGGTAAAGGCAGCTACACAGGTAAATATAAAAGCCAGTATTAATGTATTTTTTGGTTTGTAACTCCTATTTTTTTCCTATATGAGTTAAAAGCCAGTTACATAAAGCAATAATTATTAATCTATTTTGATGGGCATACAATGTATAATGAAGTAATGTCTGACAATAACAACATAACAGGGAGTTATACATAAGCTGTATAAGACCTAAGTTTATATATACTATTGAAAGAAAGTGGATATTAATTTGAAAAAGATTGTTACAAATTAAGAAATAAAGATGTAAGGACAACCACTAAAAAAATAACTAAAAACATGTAGTACAAGGAATGAGAAGGGAATCAAATGGTGCACTAGAAAATATCTATCTAGCACAAAAGAAAAAGTAATGAAAAAATTGACAAATAAAGAAGATATAAGAAAATAATTAAAATGGAAAATTTTGGTATATATATTTTATAACAACAAACTAAAATAAATAAAGTAATTAACGGGGGAAAAAGATGTGGCATATAGAAAACAAATAGCTAAATGGCAGAAATAATTCCCTCCTTATCAGTAATTACATTAAATGTAAAAAATTAATCTCTCCAATTAAAAGAAAGATTGACAGAATTGATAAAAAAAAAAGATCCAAATATATGTTATCTACAAGAGATTCAGTTTAGGTTCACAACACAAATAAGATGAAAGCAGGACAATGGAAAAAGATATTCCACACCATTATTAACAAAAATAGAGCAGGCAAAATAGACTTTACACAAAAATTGTTACGAGAGATGAAGAAGGACATTATATAAGATGTAACATTTATAAATATTTACACACCTAACAACAGAGCCCACAAAATGTATGAATGAAAAATTGACAGAATTAAAGGCAGAAAAAGTTCAACAATAACAGAGATTTCAAAACCTCACTTTCAATAATGGATAGATAAACAAAAGATAAACAAGACAATACAAGGCTTTAAAACACTATAAAATAACTAGACCCAACAGATATACATATACGTACATATATTCATGTATGTATCTCTATCTATATATATATATATGGAGCCCTGGTGGCGCAGTTGTTAAACATTTAGCTGCTAACCGAAAGGTCGGTGGTCTGAACCCCCAGCCACTCCATGGGAGAAAGATGTGGCAATCTGCTTCCTTAAAGATGAAAGCCTTGGAAGCCCTATGGGGCACTTCTCCTCTGTCTTATACGTCACAGTGAGTAGAAACGGCTCAACAGCACTGGGTAAGTGTGTGTGTGTGTGTGTGTGTGTGTGTGTGTGTGTACACATATATGTACATATGTGTATATATATATACATATGAGTATATATATATAGAGACAGAGAGTATATATATATAGAGAGAGTATATATATACATATATATAAACACTCCATCCAACAACAGCAGAAAATACATTTTTCTCAAGCACATATGGATCATTCTCCAAGAGAAACCATATGTTAGGACAGAAGACAGTTGACAATAAATTTTAAAAGATTTAAATCATACAAAGTATCTCCACTGACCAAAAAGGAATGAAATTAGAAATTGATAACAGAATATAATATACTTTAACATCATTGAAAATGAAAACACAACATACCAAGAATTATAGAATGCAGCAAAAGCAGCGCTCAGGGGGAAATTCATACTTACTTTAAAGAAGAAAAATTATCTCAAAACAATAACTTAAACTTCCCTTGTAAGGAACTAGAAATAGAAGAGAAAATAAACTTAAATCAAGCAGAAGGAAAAAAATAATAAAGATTACAGGAAAAATAATTGAGATAGAGAAGAGAAAAACAAGGAAATAAAGATGATTCTTTGAAAGAATCAACAAAATGACAAACCTTTAGCTATACTGACCACGAAAAAGAGAGAAAGCTCAAATTAATGAAAGCAGAAATAAAAATAAATAAAATAAATTTTCAGGAAGAAAAAGGATTATAAAATTATGAAAAACTGTAAGCCAACAAATTAGATAACCTAGGTGACATGGACAAATTCTTAGAAAGATACAAACTACCTAAAAAGAATTGGCCTACATTCAACCATTTCAGGAGGTAGCATATGATCAAGAACTAATGGTAACGACGGAAGAAGTCCAAGTTGCACTGAAGGCACTGGCGAATAAAGGCCAATACCAATTGAGATGTTTCAACAAATGGATGCAATGCTGGAAGCACTCACTCATCTATGCCAACAAATTTGGAAGACAGCTACCTGGCCAACCGACTGGAAGCTATCCATGCTTGTGCCTATTCCAAAGAAACGTGATCCAACAGAATGCAGAAATTATTGAACAATATCATTAATATCATATGCAAGTAAAATTTTGCTGAAGATATTTCCAAAAAAGTTGCAGCAGTACATCAACAGGGAAACGCCAGAAATTCAAGCCGGATTCGGAAGAGGACGTGGGACAAGGGATATTGTTGCTGATGTCAGATGGATCTTGGCTGAAAGCAGAGAATACCAGAAAGACGTTTACCTGTGTTTTATTGACTTTGCAAAGGCATTCAACTGTGTGGATCACAACAAATTACGGATAATATTGCGAAGAATGGGAATTCCAGAAAACTTAATTGTGCTCATGTGGAACCAGTACATAGATCAAGGCAGTTGTTCAAACAGAACAAGGGGATACTTCATGATTTAAAATCAGGAAAGGTGTGCATCAGGGTTGTATCCTTTCATGATACTTATCAATCTATATGTTGAGCAAATAATCCAAGAAGCTGGATTATATGAAAAAGAATGAGGCATCAGGATTGGAGGAAGACTCATTAACAACCTGTGGTATGCATATAACACAACCTTGCTTGCTGAAAGCGAAGAGGACTTGAAGCACTTACTAATGAAGATCAAAGGCTATACAGCCTTCAGTATGGATTATACCTCAACATAAAGAAAACAAAAATCCTCACAACTGGACCAATAAACAACATCATGATAAAAGGAGAAAAGATTGAAGCTGTGGAAGATTTCATTTTACTTGAATCCACAATCAACACCCATGGAAGCAGCAGTCAAGAAACCAAATGACGCATTGCATTAGACAAATCTGCTGCAAAGGACCTCATAAAAGTTTTAAAAAGCAAAGATGTCATCTTGAGGACAAAGGTGTACCTGACCCAGGCCATGGTAATTTCAATTGCCTCATATGTATGCAAAAGCTGGAAAATGAACAAGGAAGACCGAAGAAAAATTGACGCCTTTGAATTATAGTGTTGGCAGAGAATACTGAATATACCATGGTCTGTCAGAAGGAAAAACAAATTTGTCTTGGAAGAAGTACAGCCAGAATTCTCCTTAGAAGTGAGGATGGTGAGACTTTGTCTCATATAGTTTGGACATGTTATCAGGAAGGACCAGTCCCTGGAGAAGGACATCATGCTTGGTAAAGTAGAGGGTCAGCGAAAAAGAGCAAGACCCTCAAGGAGATGGATTGACACAGCAGCTGCAACAACGGGCTCAAACACAGAAACGACTGTGAGGATGGCGCAGGACTGGGCAGTGTTTCCTTCTGGTGTACATAGGGTCACTATGAGTCAGAACCGACTCTACAGCACCTAACAACAACAACAACAACCTAAACTGACTCAAGAAAAAAACTGATAATCTGAATAGAACTATAACAAGAGATTGAACTAATAATTTTAAAACTTCCTAGAAAGAAACCCCAGTGCACATGGCTTCACTGGTTCTACCAAACGTTTGAAGGAGAATTAACATATAACCTTGTGGAACTCTTCCAAAAACAAGAAGAGGAAGGAATCTTTCCTAACTCATTCTATGAGACCCTGTACTACCCTAATACCAACTATAAGGATACCCCAAGAAAAGAAAACAGACCAATAACCTTTATGAATATAGATGCAAAAATCCTCAAAAAAAATACTAACAAATCAATCCCATAAGCACACTAAAAGGATTATACACAATGCCTAAGTGAGATTTATCCCAGGGATGCAAGTGTGGTTTAGCATACAAAAATCACTCAATGTAACACACCATATTAATAGAATGAAGAAAGAAATTACATGATCATCTGAAATAACACAGAAGAAGCATTTGACAAAATCCAACACCATTTCATGAACATTAAACAGACTAGGAATAAAAAAGAACTTCCTCAATCTTATAAAGAACATCTAAGAAAAACCCACAGCTAATATAATATTCATTAGTGAAAGA
Source organism: Trichechus manatus latirostris (assembly GCF_000243295.1). NCBI lineage: Eukaryota > Metazoa > Chordata > Mammalia > Sirenia > Trichechidae > Trichechus > Trichechus manatus. The sequence continues at coordinate 5,895,378 of NW_004444006.1, read as the reverse complement.
CCAAAAGCTTTCCCCCTAAGATCAGGAACAAGACAAGGAGGCCTACCTTCACCACTGCTATTTAACATTGTATTGGAAGTTCTATACATGGTAATTAGGCAAGAAAAACAAATTAAACATATATAAATTGGAAATGAAAGATTTAAATTATCTCTATCCACAGATGACATGATTTATATACAGAAAATCCCAAAAAATTATTAGAAGTAATAAACAAATTTAACAAAGTTGAAGAATACAGGATCAACATATAAAAATAAGGTGTATTTCTATACACTGGCAATGAATAATTCAAAAACAAAATTGAGAAAACAATTCTACTTATGACAGCATCAAAAAGGATAAAACACTTAGGAGTAAACGTAACTCAGGAGATGCAAGACCTATACAGTTCAAACTACCAAAAAAAAAAAAGTTGAAAAAATCAAAGAAGACATAAGAAATGGGAAAACATCCTGTGTTCATGGATTAGAAGATTTATTATAGTGAAGATGGCAATACTCCCCAAATTGATCTAAAGATTCAGTATGATCCTATAAAGATTCCAACATCTTCTCTGATGAAAATGGACAAGCAGTTCCCAGCATTCATAGGAATTGCAAGGCACTTGAATAGCAAAAACAATCTTGTAAAAGAGAAACAAGTTGGGAGACTCACACTTCCTGATTTCAAAACTTACTACAAAGCTAGAATAATCCAAACATCTGACATATATGTCAAAGGAACAGAATTGAATGTCCAGATATAAACCCATACATCTACAGTCAACTGACTTTTGACAAGGGTGCCAAGACCATTCAATGGGCAAAGAATAGTCTTTTCAAAAAAGAGGGTTGGGAAAACTGAATATTCACATGCAAAAGAAAGAAGTTGGATCCCTACCTCACACCATATACAAAAATCAACTCAAAATGGATCAATGACATAAATATAAGAAATAAAACCATGAAAAAAGGGGGCCAGGATGGCGGAGTAGTCAGACGGCTTCCTATGTCCCTCTTACAACAAAGGCCTGAAAAAACAAGTGATTTGATTGTATATGAATATCTAAGAGCCCTGAACAAGGCAAAGTTGAGGAATTGGACTGAGTGGTGGGGGGAGAGAGAGAGATGGTTCGGAAGCAGCAAGGAGTTCCCTGACCTGCCACGATGGGAGCCGCAGCCCTTCAGCCCGGATTGGCTTGGGTTGCACAGAGAGGCAGGCATACAGCTCTCTCGCTCGCTCGGGAGGCAGTTTCCATAACAAGAGAGATCCGGCAGCAGAGATTCTGCTTGGACACTCCAAACCAGTGAAAAGCAGCACCCAAGTGGCTAAAAATTTAAGCATATGCGCGTGGCCTTTCGTGGGGATTTAAAAAAAAATTTGGGAAATATCTCTCTCCCATTTACCTCCTCCCTCCCCCTCTGCACCAAGTCCGGCTGGCTTTAGCAATCTCTAAGTCCCCTGAGCCGGAAGTAGATCCCCTAAGGTGCCCTGACCAATTCTCCTGGCCTTGGAGACGGAACAAATTAACAAACAGGAAAAAAACAAGCTACCAGCTCCCCTAAGCCAGGAACTCAGGGTTGGCAGAGCTTCTTTGCCTAGGCACAGGCACAAGGGGTCTGCAGACTTTGAGTGCCTTCCACCCCTGTATAGACTTGTGTGAACCCATCTCAACAGCGTAAGCCCTCACTGCCACAGTACAACAGGGTAAACACCTGAAGTCTAACTTCAACTCTTTCAGCTGTGAAGTGGCAGATTTGTGATGCTTGACATTGCTCTGCCCTTTAAGCAGGAAGCTTACCTGTCCACATCAGGAGCTTGAGGATTGGTGGCTCCACCCATGCCACCTAGCCACCTGCTACAAGGGTCCAAGAATAAGTGGTGCCCACCAGTCTTTACAGCCAACAGAGTAGGGTGCTCATAGTCTGGCTGCAAAACTCCCCTACCTACTCGCTCTAGGGAACAGGGACATGCTTTCCTTTCAGACACTCAGGGGCAGCCGTCAGCCACCTACATTGCTCAGCGCATGGCTCCTTACTGCAGCCAGACACCTGTGCCTACACCAATCACCCATGTCTCTCTAAGACTGTAGGTGAGAGCCTGCACCACACACTTGGTGACCGACTGCCTGGACACCTAAGCTGAAAACATACAGAAAAATTTAACAGGCTTTACGGCACAAATACTTACTTATAGACCTAACTACCTGGTGACAGGATGTTAGAGTTTCAAAGGCACCAATAATCAAACTAGCACACACGAGCAGCCTATTTGAGCATATCAAAACAAAATAAAACTAGAAGCCAGGACACACTAAATAAATATAAAATAAAAGTACAATAACTTATTGATGGCTTGGAGACAACAGTCAATATCAAATCACACAAACAGGCAGTCCATGATGGCTTCAGCAAGCTCTCAAGATAAAGAATCAATAAATTTTGGGGAGGAAGAGAATTTCTTGGAATTGCCAGAGGCAGAATACAAAAGATTAATATACAAAACTCTTCAAGAAATTAGAAAGGAAATTCTACAAAATGCAGAAATATCCAGAGAACATACATACAAAACAGAAGCAGAACTTAAAAAAGTTATTCAAGAGCATAATGACAAATTTTATAGGCTGCAAGAATCCATAGAGAGACAGCAATCAGAAATCTACAAGATGAACAATAAAATTTCAGAATTAGGCAACTCAATAAGAAGTCATAGGAGCAGAATTGAGGCAGTAGATGTCAGAATTAGTGACATTGAAGATAAAGCACTTGACACCAACTTATTTGAGGAAAAATCAGATAAAAGAATTAAAAAGAATGAAGAAACTCTAAGAGTTATGTAGGACTCTATTAACCTACGAGTGATTGGAGTACCAGAACGGGGGGGGGGGATAACAGAAAATACAAAGAATTGTTGAAGATTTGTTGGAAGAAAACTTCCTTCATATCATGAAAGATGAGAAGATATCTATCCAAGATGCTCATCGAACCCCACATAAGGTAGATCCCAAAAGGAAGTCACTAAGACACTTTATAATCAAACTTGCTAAAACCAAAGATAAACAGAGAATTTTAAGAGCAGCTAGGGATAAACGAAAAGTCATCTATAAAGGAGAGTCAAAAAGAAAAAGCTTGGACTACTCAGCAGAAACCATGCAGGCAAGAAGGCAATGGGATGACATATATAAAACCCTGAAAGAAAAAAAACTGCCTACCAAGAACTGTATATCCAGGAAGACTGTCTCTGAAATATGATGGTGAAATTAGGGCATTTCCAGTTAAACAGAAGTTTAAGGAATTTGCAAAAAACAGATCAAAATTACAAGAGATACTAAAGGGAGTCCTCGGTTAGAAAATCAGTAACATCCGATAACAACACAAGACTAGAACACAGGACAGAGCAACCAGATGTTGACCAGATAGGGAAGTCACAATAATACATCAAAGCTGAAACATTGAAAACAGGGAAACAGAGATATCAATATGTAAAAACTGACAAGATTAAAACAAAAAGAGGGTCTTAAAAATGTAGAGAATTTTTTTTCATATGGGGGGAAGTCAAGGCGATATAAAGAAATAAAAGACTGGTATAAACTTAGAAAAATAAGGGTAAATATTAAGGTAACCACAAAGGAAACCAACGATCCAACAAATCAAAATAAAAAACTAGAAAAATATAAAGACTCAGCAAACACAAAATCAACAACAATGAAAAAGATGAAAAGAAAATACATACTCAGCACAGAAAATTAAGGGGACAAAGAAACTGTGAACAACACACAAAAAAAGACATCAAGCACAACCTGTACAAGGAAAGGTCATGGAAGCCCCATAGACACATCCAAACTCCCTGAGGGACTGAGTTGCTGGGTGGAGGGCTCTGGGGACCATGGTCTCGAGGAACATCTAGCTCAATTGGCATGACACAACTTATAAAGACAATGCTCTACATTCTACCTTGGTGAGTAGTGTCTGGGTTCTTAAGAGCCTGTGAGCGGCCATCTAAGATACTCCACTGGTCTC
>NW_004444006.1:5862034-5887434 GCF_000243295.1 Trichechus manatus latirostris | reverse complement strand
ACACATGAAGAAATGCTCATGATCATTAGCATTAGAGAAATGCAGATCAAAACTACAATGAGATATCATCTCACCCCAACAAGTCTAGCACTAATCCAAAAAACACAAAATAATAAATGCTGGAGATGTTGTGGAGAGACCAGAACACTTATACACTGTTGGTGGGAATGTAAAATCATTCACCCACTTTGGAAATCGATTTGGCGCTTCTTTAAGAAGCTAGAAATAGAATTACCATAGGATCCAGCTATCGCGCTCCTTGGAATATATCCTAGAGGAATAAGAGCCATCACACGAATGGATATATGCACACCCATGTTCACTGTAGCACTGTTCACAATAGCAAAAATATGGAAACAACCTAGATGCCCATCAACAGATGAAAGGATAAACAAATAATGGTATATCCACACAATGGAACACTACGCAATGATAAAGAATGATGAAGCCATGAAACATCTTACAACATGGAGGCAGCTGAAACTCTTTATGCTGAGTGTATTTTGTCAGTCACAGAAAGACAAATATTGTATAAGACCACTATTATAAGAACTCAAGAAAAGACTTTAACACAGAAGAAAACCTTCTTTGATGGTTACGAGGGCAGGGAGGGTGGGTGAGGGTTATTTACTAACTAGATAGTAGATAAGAATTATCTCAAGTGAAGGGAAGAACAGCACACACTACAGGGGAAGTCAGCACAACTGGACTGAACCAAGGCTAAGAAGTTTCTGGAATAAAATCAAACACTTTGAGAGACAGAATAGCAGGGGTTGGGGTCTGGGGACCATGCTTTCAGGTGACATCTAGGTCAATTGGCATAATAAAGCTTATTAAGAAAATGTTCTGCATCCTACTTTGGTGAGCGTTGTCTGGGGTCTTAAAAGCTTGTAAGCGTCTGTCATGGTTTGAATTATGTCCCCCCAAAAATGTGTGTAGCAATTTGGCTAGGCCATGATTCCTGGTACTGTGTGATTTTCCTGTATGTTGTAAACCTGCCTCAATGATGTTAATGAGGGAGGATGGGTGGCAGTTGTGTTAGTAAGGCAGGACTGGATCTACAAGACTGGATTGTGTCCTGAGGCAATCTCTTGAGATATAAAAGACACAAGTGAGCAGAGAGACAGGGGGACCTTATACCATCAAAAAAGCAGTGCAGGGAGCAGAACGCGTCCTTTGGACTGGGGTCCCTGCGCCGAGAAGCTCCTAGTCTGGGGGAACACTGATGAGAAGGCCGAGAGAGAGAAAGCCTTCCCCTGGAGCTGACACCTTGAATTTGGACTTTTAGCCTACTTTGACTATGAGGAAATAAACTTCTCTTCATTAAAACCATCCACTTGTGGTATTTCTGTTATAGCAGCACCAGATGACTAAGACACAGCCATTTAAGATGCGTCAATTGGTCCCAACCACCTGGAGTTAAGGAGAATGAAGAACACTAAAGACAAAAGGAACGTATTAGCCCAAGAGACAGAAAGGACCACATAAACCAGACTTCATCAACCTGAGACAAGAAGAAATAGATGGCGCCCGGCTACCACCAGTGACCGCCCTGACAGGGAACATAGCAGAGAGTCCCTGATGGAGCAGGAGAAAGGTGGGGTGCAGAGCTTAAATTCTAGTAAGAAGACCAGACTTAATGGTCTGACTGAGACTGGAGGAACCTCAGAAAGCGTGGCCCCCGGATTCTCTGTCAGCTCAGAAATAAAACAATTTCTGAGGCCAACTCTTCAGACAGGGATTGGACTGGCCTGTGGGACATAAAGTGATACTCGTGATGAGTGTGTCCCTTAGCTCAAGTAGACACAAGAGACTAAACGGTCAGCTTCTGTCTGGAGGTGAGATGGGAAGGCAGAGAGGGTTAGGAGCTGGTTGAATAGAAATGGGGAATCAGGGGTGGAAAGGAGGAGTGTGCTGTTGCAGTATGGGGAGAGCAATTAGGGTCACCTAACAATGTATGTATAAATTTTTGCATGGAAGACTAACTTGAAATGTAAACTTAATTTAAACTACAACAATAAAAAAAAATTTAAAAAAGAAATAAAACCATAAAACTCTTAGAAGAAAACATAGGGGTAAATCTTCATGAACTTGGATATGACAGCAAAAGCATGAGAAACACTAGAAAAAATAGATAAATTGGACTTCATCAAAATTAAGAATGTTTGTGCATGAAAGGGTACTATTAAGAAAGTAAAAAGACAACCTAAAGATTGGAAGATATATTTGGTAATCATATATTTGATAAGAGTTTAATATTCAAAATACATAAATAATTTCTACAACTCAAAGAAACAATTAAAAAATGGACAAAGAGCTTAAAGGGACATTTTTCCAAAGAAGATATACAAATGGACAATATGCATATGAAAAAGATGCTCAATATCATTCGTCATTATGGAAATGTAAATCAAAACCACAATGATACATTACTTCACAACTGTCAGGATGGCTATTATCAGAAAAATTGATAATAAGAAGTGTTGGTGAGGATGTGGGGAAATTGGAATCCTCATGCATTGCTGGTAGGAATATAAAATGGTTCAGCTGCTGTGGAAAACAGTTTGGAAATTCCTCAAAAAGTTAAACATAGCATTACCATGTGATCTTGCAATTTCACTCCTAGGCATGTACACAACAGAACTGAAAACTGGTACAAAAACAAGTACACGTACATGCACGCTCACAGCAGCACTATTACAGTAACAAAATGGTGGAAACAGCCCAAATGTCCATCAACAAATTAATGGATAAATAAATTGGAGTACAAATAATGGAACATCATTTAGCCATAAAAAGGAATGAAGTACTGATACATTCTGTAATATGGATGAACCTCCAAAACATTATGCTAAGGGAAAGAAGCCAGACACACAGGTCACATATTGTATGATTCCATTTGTATGAAGTATCCAGAATAGATCAATCTATAGAGAGAAAATGCTGATTGGTGATTGCCAGTGGCTGGGGGAAAGGAAAATGAGGAAAAACTGATCGATGGGCAATGTTTTTACTTTGGAGTACTGGAAATTAGATAGAAGCGTGGTTGCAAAAAGGAACCCCGGTGGTGCAGTGGTTAAAGAGCTCGGCTGCTAACTGAAAGGTCGGTAGTTTGAATCCACCAGCTGCTCCATGGGAGAAGGATGTGGCAGTCTGCTTCTGTAAAGATTTACAGGCTTGGAAACCATATGGGGCAGTTCTACTCTGTTCTATAGGGTAGATATGAGTCAGAATCGACTCCACAGCAGCGGGTTTGGTGGATGGCTGCAAAACATTGTGAATGTATGAAATGCTACTGAATTGTTCACTTTAAAATGGATCATTTTATATTATGTGAATTTCACCTCATTAAGTCATTAAAGAAAAAGTGAAAAGACAACCTACAGAATGGAAAAAATATTGACAGTCATATATCTGAAAATGGTTTAGTAACAAGAATATATAAAGAACTATTAAAATTCAACAACAAAGAGAACGCAATTAAAAAATCACCAATATTCATCGCAGCACTATTCACAATAGCCAAAAGGTGGAAACAACCTAAATGCTCATCAACAGATGAATGGATAAACAAAATGTGGAACATGCATACAATGGAATACTAGTCAGCCAGTAGGAGAAATGAAGTTTTGATACATGCTACAGTACGGACAGTGCTTTAAGACATTATGCTGAGTGAAATAAGCCAATCACAAAAGGACAAATATTGTATGACCTCACTTATATAAAAAGTCAAGAAAAGGCAAATGTACAGAGATCAAAGTTTATTAGTGGTTACCACGGGTGGCGGGGGGGGTGGGGAGGAGGGAAGAGGGGTTAACGGTGATCGAAAAATCACTTTGATTAAGGGTAGGGTTGCATAGTTGATTAATGCAATTGCTGTCAATAAGTAAAAAGTTGAATTGGCAAAAGTTGTGCGATAGATATATTTACAATGACAAAAAAGAGTAGCTGCTGAGGCTGCTTATGTCCAACTAAACATCTCATGGGATTTGGTCCCTTGGTTTGGAGGTTTAGGGTCATGGTTTCATGGGACATCCCAGTTAATTGGCCTAATATCATGTTTAGTGCCTCTGTTCTATTTCCTAGTTCTTTGCGTAGTGCCTGGGGTCTTAAAAGCTTGCAATCAGCCATCCAAGGCACAACAGTTGGTCTCTATTCACCTGAAACAACAGAAGACGAAGGAGAGTCAGGAATAGGAGCAGAATATGGAGTGTGTGGTTAATTGCCTCCATGAACAACTGCCTCCTTTGCTATGAGACCAGAAGAACTGAATGGTTTCCAGCTATCATTACTGAACATTTTGATCAAAGTGTCCATAGAAGAATCCTGATCAAAGGGGGGGAAATGCAGAACAGAATTTCAAATACTTACGGACTTCAGACGTTCTGGAGTCATGGAAGGTGGATGAACCCCCAAAACTATTGCCCTGAGATAATCTTTAAAGTTTAAACCAAAAATATCCCCTGAATCATCTTAAAACCAAACAATAGTTTAGCTTAACTAGTAGAAAAAGGTCTCCCTTGAGCAGTATGTTCTTTTAAAATACCTATATGGGATCAAAATGACAACAGCAACTCGAAAGATTAGATACGAAACTTAGGGGGCAGTGAGTTTATGTTAACGAGGGAGGAATAACTCAGAAAAGGAGGATAAGAATTGTTGTTGCACAACTCGAAGAATATAATCATTGCCATTAAATTGTACATGTGGAAACTGTTGAACTAGTGTATGTTTTGCTGTGCATATTCTCAACAACAACAAAATAAATAAAATTTAGGGAAAAAAATGAGCAAAGGACTTCAATAGATACTTCTCCAAAGAAGATACACAAGTGGCCAACAGGCACATAAAAATATGTTAAACATCGTTAGAAAAATGGAAATCAAAACCATAATGAGATATCATTTCACACCTACTAAGATGACTATAATAAAAAAAAGAAAAGTACAAAGTATTGTTGAGGATGTGGAGAAATTGGAACTCTCATATATTGCTGGTATAAATATAAAATAGTGCAGTCACTGTAGAAAACAGTTCATTGATTCCTCAAAAAGTTATTACCATATGACCCAGTAATTAATTCCACTCCTAAGTATACATCAAGAGAATTGAAAAAAAGATGTTTAAACAAAAAATTGTATATGAATATACATGAACATACACATGAATAGAATTATTCATAATACTAAAAAAAGGAAGCAACCCAAATATCCACCAATGGACATTTATCAATAAACAATTATAGTATATCCATATAATGGAATATTATTTATGTATAAATGGAATGAACTATTGATATATGCTACAACATGAATGAACCTTAAACATACTATGCTAAGTGGAAGAAGCCAGATACAAAAGGTAACAACATATTGTATGATTCCATTTATATTAAATTTCCAGAATAGGCAAATCCATAGAGACAAGAAAGCAAATTAGTGTTTGCTTGGGGCTGGGCACAACGGTGGGCTTAAATGTAGCAATGATTGTGAGGATTGTGAGGACTGGGCAAATGTTGAGTTCTGTTATACATAAGTTTGCTATGAATCAGAGCCAACTCAGTGAATCCTAACAACAACAACAGGGACTGGGAATGGGGAATGACTGCTTAATGGGTCCGAGGTTTCTTAGTGTGGGTAACGAAAATGTTCTTGTATTAAATGCTAGTGATAGTCGCACAACATTGTGAATTTACCACAAGCCACAAAATTGTACTTTTTAAAATGGTTACCATCGTGTATTTTTACATTATGTAAATTTTAACTCATTAAAAATAGTTAGTAAATCAAATCTAAAAATGTATACAAAGAATTAAATACCACAACCAAGTAGGTTGAATATTGCAAGGCTGGTTGAATATTTGAAAATCAATCAGTGTAATCCACCATACCAACAAGATAATGAAGACTAACATCTGACACAAAAATTATTTAACAAAACCCATTCATGAAAAAAATTCAGCAAAGTAGGAATAGAGACGAAGTGCCTAAACCTGATAAAGAACATCTAAAAAAATGCCTACTAACACCTTACTGTGTGGCACTGGCAGAGGGATACATACACAAATCAATGGAACAGAAAAAACTCAGAAAAATATCTACAAAAAGATGTCCAACTCTTTTTTTTAATAACATTTTTATTAAAATAAAATTCACATATCATAAAATTCACTTTTTTAGGTATTTAGTATATGTGCTGTCATAGAACCATCACTAGTATCTAATTGTGGAACATTTTGATCACCTTAAAAAAAAAAAACCTGTACCCATTAGCAGTAAGTCCACATTCTCCCCTCAACCTAGCCACTGGCAGCCACTAATCTGCTTTCTGTCTGCACAGATTTGTCTAGTCTGCACATTTCATAAACGGAATCACATAACATGTGGGTTTTTGCATCTGGCTTCTTTCACTTAACATGTTTTCTGGGTTCGTCTAGAAATACTTCATTCCTTTATATGGTCCAAATGATTTTTGACGAAGAATCAAAATCAATTCAATGGAGCAAGCATAGTTTTTTCAACAAATGGTGCTGGAACAACTGGATATCCATAAACCAAACAAACAAACAAAAAAAAAACCTTCAATGAAACCTCACATTTTATACAAACATAAATCACTATGCATTATGGACATAACGTAACATGTAAAACTACAAAACCTTTAGGGAAAAAAACATAGGACCAAATCTTCAGAATATACGGTTAGACAAAGAGTTCTTAGACTTGATCCCAAAAGCATAATTCATTTAAAAAGACTGATAAAGTTGACCCCATCCAAATGAAAAACTTTTACTCTTTGAAAGATCTCCTAAGAGGATGAAAATACAAGCTACAGACTGGGAGAAAATATTTGCAAACCAATTATCCAATAAAAGACTAGTATATAGAATACATAACCTCTGTCAGTTTGTCTTACTGTGATGGCTTGTGTGTTCCTGTGATGCTGGAAGCTATGCCATCAGTATTTCAAATACAATAAAGCCCCTCATCATGGAAGGCACTCAAAATAGGACTGGGAAAGAGCTGCCTCCTCAAAGTAGAGTTGACCTTAATGACGTGGATGGAGTCAAGCTTTCAGGACCTTCATTTGCTGATGTGGCATAACTCAAAATGAGAAGAAACTGCTGCAAATATCCATTAATAATAGGAATGTGGAATGTAAAAAGTATGAATTTGGGAAAATTGGAAGTTGTCAAAAATGAAATGGAACACATAAACATGGATATCCTAGGCATTAGTGAGCTGAAATGGACTGGTATTGGCCATTTTGACTCCAACAATCATACGGTATACTATGCTGCGAATGACAAATTGGAGAGTAATGGCATTTCATTCATTATCAAAAAGAACATTCAAGATCTGTCCTGAAGTACAACACTGTCTGTGATAGGATAATATCCATACACCTACAAGGAAAGCCTGTTAATACGATTATTATTCAAATTTACATACCAACCACTAATGCCAAAGATGAGGAAATTGAACATTTTTACCAACTTCTGTAGTCTGAAATTCATCAGACATGCAATCAAGATGCATGGATAATTACCGGTGATTAGAATGCAAAAGTTGGAAACAATGAAGAAGAATCTATAGTTGGAAAATATGGCCTTGGTGATAGAAACGACACTGAAGATTGCATGATAGAATTTTGCAAGACCAACAATTTATCATTGCAAAAACCTTTTTTCAAAAACATAAAGAGTGACTATACACTTGGACTTCACTGGATGGAAAGCACAGGAATCAAATCAACTACTTCTGTAGAAAGAGATTATGGAAAAGCTCGATATCGATATCATCAGTCAGAACAAGGCCAGGGGCCAACTATGGAACAGACCATCTTTTGCTTATATGTACGTTTAAGACGAAGCTGAAGAAAATTAAAACAAGTCCACGAGAACCAAAATATGACCTTGAGTATATTGCACCTGAATTTGGACACCATCACAAGAATAGATTTCATACATTGAACACTAATGACTGAAGACCAGACGAACTGTGAGATGACATCGAGGACATCATACATGAAGAAAGCAAAAGGTCATTAAAAACACAGGAAAGAAGAAAGGACCAAAATGGATGTCGGAAGAGACTCTGAAACTTCCTCTTGAACGCCGTGTAGCTAAAGCAAATGGAAGAAATGATGAAGTAAAAGAGCTGAACAGAAGATGTCAAAGGGCGGCTTGAGAAGACAAAGTAAAGTATTGTAACGAAATGTGCAAATTTTTCTTCTAAATTTTTTTAGAAAATCAAAAGGGAAGAAGTACTTGGCACTTCTTAAGCTGAAAGAACTGAAGAAAAAATTCACGCCTCAAACTGCAATTTTTCAGTAGTCTACGGGGAAAATATTGAACGATGCATGAAGCATCAAGACAAGACAGAAGGAATACAGAGTCACTGTACCAAAAAGAATTGGTCAAAGCTCAACCATTTTGGGAGGTAGCATATGATCAAGAACCAAAGGTATTGAAAGAAAAAGTCCAAGCTGCACTGAAGGCATTGGCAAAAAACAAGGCTCCAGTAATTGACAGAATACCAATTGAGACGTTTCAACAAACAGATGCAGTGCTGGAGGTGCTCACTTGTCTATGCCAAGAAATTTGGAAGACAGGTAACTGGCCAACTGACTGGAAGAGTTCCATATTTGTGCCTGTTCCAAAGAAAAGTGATCCAACAGAATGTGGAAATTATCGAACAATATCATTAGTAGTACAGACTCATAAAATTTTGCAGAGATAATTAAAAAATGGTTTCAGCAGTACAATGACAGGGAGATGCAAGAAATTCAAGCCAGATTGAGAAGAGGACATGGAATGAGGGATATCACTGCTAATGTCAGATGGATCTTGCTGAAAACAGAGATTATCAGAAAGATGTTTACCTGTGTTTTATTGACTATGCAAAGGTATTCAACTGTGTGGATCATAACAAATTATGGATAACACTGTGAAGAATGGGAATTCCAGAACACTTAACTGTGCTCACGCGGAACCTGTACATAGACCAAGAGGCAGTCATTCGAACAGAACAAGGGGATACTGCATGGTTTAATATCAGGAAAGATGTGTGTCAGGTTGTATCCTTTCACCATACTTACTCAATCTGTATGTTGAACAAATAATCCGAGACACAGGACTATATGAAGAAGAATGTGGCATCAGGATTGGTGGAAGACTCATTAACAATCCACAGTACGCAGATGACACAACCTGCTTGCTGAAAGTAAAGAGAACCTGAAGCATTTACTGCTGAAGATCAAAGACTACAGCCTTCAGTATGGATTATACCTCAACATAAAGAAAACAAAAATCCTCACAACGGGACTAATAAGCAATATCATGATAAACAGAGAAAATATTGACGTTATCAAGGATTTCATTTTACTTGCATACATAATCAACACCCATGGAAGCTGCAGTCAAGAAATCAAACGATGTATTGCATTGGGCAAATCTGCTGCAAAAGACCTCATTAAATTGTTGAAAAGCAAAGATGTCACTTTAAGGACTCAGGTGTGTCTGACGTAAGTCATGGTATTTTCAATCACCTCCCATGCATATGAAAGCTGGACAATGAAGAAGGAAGATCAAAGAAGAACTGATGCTTTTGAATTATGGTATCGGCGAAGAATACTGAATATACCATGGAATGCCAGAAAAACGAACAAGTCTGTCTTGGAAGAAATACAGCCAGAGTGCTCCTTGGAAGCAAGGATGGTGAGACTTTGTCTCACATACTTAGGACATGTTATCAGGAGGGAATAGTTCTTGGAGAAGGACATCATGCTTGGTAAGGTAGAGGGTCAGTGAAAAAGAGGAAGACCCTCAAGGAGATGGATTGACACAGTGTCTGCCACATGGGCTCACACATAGCAACGATTGTGAGGATGGCGCAGGACTGGGCAGTGTTTCATTCTGTTGTAGACAGGGTCGCTAAGAGTCAAAACCGACTCGACAGCACTTAACAACAACAACATATATAATACATAGAGAAAGCTCTTAAAACTCAGCATTAAAAAAAAAACTAATTAGAAAGTGGGTAAAAGACCTGAATAGATATTTCACCAAAGAGGCTATACAGATGGCAAATAACCACATGAAAAGACGTTCAACCTCATTAGCTGTTAGGAAAATGGCAAATTAAAACCATAATAAAATATCAGTACATACCTAATCAGAACGGCCAAAATAAAAGTAGTGACAACCACAAATGCTGGTGAGGATATGTAGAACATGGCTCACTTATACTTTGCTGGTGGGAATGTAAAATGGACAGCCACTCTGGATAACAATTTGGCAGTTTCTTCTTTTTATTGTTGTAAAATATAACACAACATTTGTCAATTCGACTGAAATTTTTCAGGTGTACAATTTAGTGATATCAATTACATTAATCATGTCATGCAACCATTACTCATAATTGTTCCCAAAATTTCCCATCATTGAAACAGAAGTTCACTGCTTCCTAAACAATGGCTTCCCCTTTCCCCTCTGTTCCACCCCTTGGTAACCACTAATGAACTTTGGTCTCTATACATTTGCCTATTTTTGTCATTTCATATAAGTGAGAAAATATAACATTTATCCTTTTGTAATCGACTTACTTCACTCAGCATAATGTTTTCAAGGTTCACACATGTTGTAGCATGTATCAGGATATCATTTCTCTTTATGGCTGAGTAGTATTCCTTTGTATGTATGTAGCACATTTTGTTTATCCATTCATCCATTGATGGACATTTAGGTTGTTTCCACCTTTTGGCTCTTTTGAATAGTGTTGCAATGAACATTGGTATTCATGTGTCTGTGTCTCTGCTTTCAAGTGCCTTGGTTATACAATTTAGCAGTTTCTTATGAAACTAATCATACAACTACTGTATGATCCAGCAATTGAATTCTTGTGCAATAATCTCAGAGAAATGGAAACCTATGCTCACACAAATACCTGTATGCAAATGTCAAAATCACTTTTATTCATTATAGTAAAATACTGGAAAAATACCACATGTCCTTCAGTGTGTGAATGGGTAAACAGTTTGCTGCAATAAAGAGGAATGAACTATTGGTACACATAACTTGGATGAATATCCAGAGAATTGTGCTGAGTGAAAAAAGCCAATCTCAGAAGGAATCATACTGTATGATTCCTTTTATATAACATTCTAGAAATAAGAACATTATAGAGATGGAGAACAGATTACTGACTGCTAAGGGTTATGGATGGGGGACCAGTGGTAGATGTGGTTAAACAAGGACAACACGACAGATCTTGTGATGTTGGCACTGGTCTATATTTGACTGTATCAATGTCAACATTGTTGTTAAGATATTGTACTATAGTTTGGCAAGATGTAACCATTGGGGGAAAATGGATAAAAGGTACACAGAATCTCTCTGTATTTTTTCTTACATATGCATATGAATATACAATTATCTCAAAATAAAGAGATTACTTTAATTTTAAAAAGATGAAATAAAGACTCCCCCAGAGATACAAAAGCTGAAAGCATTCATCACCAACATACCCACAGTATAAGAAATGTTACAGGACATCCTTCAAGAAAAAGTAAAATGACATAGATGGAAATATAGATCTATATATAAAGGGATGAAGAGCATCATATGAGTAAACACATACTTTTTTTCTTATCGTATATACTATAAATCCTAAAAACACCACTAAGGTAACAAAAGAGAGTTATAGCTAATAATCCAACAAAGGATATAAAATAGAATCACAAAAATACTCATATAATTCAAAAGAAGGAAGAAAAAGAGGGAAAAGGGAACAAAGAATAGATGAGAGAAATAGAAAACAAGTTTAACAACATGACAGATATAACCCTAGCCATATCAATTATCATACTAAATGTAAATGGCCTAAACACCTAAACTGAATGGCAGCAACTGTCAGATTGGATACAAAAAAACAAAACAATGCAACTATATGCTGCCTACAGAAAACACACTTTAATATAAAGACACAAATAGCCTAAAAGCAAAAGGATGAAAAAAAGATATACCATGCTAACACTAATCAAAAGAAAGCTGGACTGGTTATATTAATCAAAGAAAGTAGATTTTAAAACAAAGACTATAACCACCGAAAAAGAAGATCATTTCACAATGATAAAATGGTCAATTCATAAAGAGACATAACAATCCTAAATGCCCATGCATATAATGACAGAGCTTCACAATACATAAAGAAAAAACTCACACAACTACGAGTAGAGTTAGACAAATGCAGAGTTATAGTCAGATAGTTCATTACTCCTTCAATAATTACTGCTTCAATAATAGAATAAGTAGACAGAAAATCAGTAAGGAGAGAGAAGACTTCACCAACACTATCAACCAGAGTGAATTAATTTATATTTATAGGACACTCAACTCAGCATCTGCAGAAAACACAGTCTTTTAACTGCTCATGGAACATTTACCAAGATAGATCATATTCTGGGCCATAAAGCAAGTCTTAATAAATTTAAAAGGATTCAAATCACAGAAAGTATGCTCTCCCACCTTAAAGGAATCACGAATCAAGAACAGAAAGATATATGGAACATCAACTATTCAGAAATTATATAATGCACTTCTAACTAATCCATGGTCCAAAAAGAAATCAAATTAGAAAAAGATTTTTAACTAAATGGTGAAGAATACACAACATATCAGAATCAGTAATTAGGGGGAAATTTATAGCACTAAATACCTATATTAGAAAATAACAAGCAAGTTCTCAAATCAAATACTTCAGCTTTCACGTTAAGGAAATGGTACAAGAATAACAAATCAAACTCAAATAAGAAGAATTATTTGTAGAAAATGACAATTTGATTCCAAAATGTATATGGAAATGTAAAACACCTAGAACAGTAAAAAAAATTTTTTGAAAAAGAACAATGCTAGAGTATTTACACTACTTTGTTTAGTATGTATGTCACTATGTAAAGACAGACCTGCCTGAGGTAGTACAATGAGGAAAGGGAAAGTTTATTCAACAAATGGTGCCGAAACAAGTGGATATTGATATTAAAAGACAAAACAAAACTTTGACCCTTACTACACACCACATACCAAAATTAAGTCATAGACCAAAATGTAAGAACTAAAATTTAAAAATTTGTAGTAGAAAATATAGGAGAAAATCTCAGTGTCCTTAGGTTTAACAAAGATTTCTTAAATATGACATAAACCCACAAATTATAAAAGAGAAAAATCAATAATTGGATTTCACTGACATTAAAAATGTTTGCTCTTCAGAAGACACCATTATAAAAATATAAAGGAAAACCACAAACTGGGATGAAATGTTTGCAAAACATATATCTGATAAAGGACTTGTATCTAGAATATATATAAAACCAAAACAAACCCATTGCTGTCAAGTCAATTCAGACTCATAGCGACCCTATAGGACAGAGTAGAACTGCCCCATAGGGTTTCCAAGGAGTAGCTAGTAGATTCGAACTGCTGACCTTTTGGTTAGCAGCCAAACACTTAACCAGTGCACTACCAGGGCTCCTAGAATATATACGAACTCTTATAATTCAGTAATAAGTTGATTTTTAAAATCTTAATAAAAATGGGCAAAATATTTGAAAGACACCAAAGTAGATATTCAGATGGCAAAAGCATATGAAAATATTTTCAATATCATTAGTCATTTACCAAAAAAAACCCACTGCTGTCCAGTAGATTTTGAGTCATAGTGAACCTATAAGACAAGGGTAGATATGCTCCACAGAGTTTAGAAGGCTATAAGTCTTTATGGAGGCAGACTGCCACATCTTTCTCCCAAGGCGCTACTGGTGAGTTTGAACCACTGACCTTGTTTGATTAGCAGATGAGCACTTTAAGCAGCGTGTCACCAGGGATCCTTCATTAGTTGTTAGGGAAACACAAATTAAAACCACTATGAGATAATACTACACACCCAGTAGAATAGCTAAATAAAAAAGATTCACAATACCAAATCTTGACAAGGATGTGGAACAACTGGAACTCTCATACACTGTGGTGAGAGGGTAAACTTTGTAATACAGTTTGGCAGTTTCTTAAAAAGGTAGATATGTGCCTACCATATGTCTCTGTCATTTCACTATCCATTTATTTAGAGAAATGAAAGCATATGTACACGGAAACATTTGTACACAGATGCTCATAGCAGCTTTATTTGTAAAGCCAAAAAGTGGAAACAAGCCAAATATCCAACAGCTAAAAGGACAAAGTATCTTATATCCATACAATGTAATACTACTGAACAATAAGAGGAATAAACTATTTATACACACAACACAGATGAATATAAAAAAAATTATGCTGAGTGAAAAAAGCCAGATAAAGAGTTCATACTATTTGAATACATTTAACATTCAAGAATATGCAATCTTGAATGTAATCTGTAGCGACAGAAAGCAGATCAGTAGTTGTTTGGGAGAGGAGAAGGTGAGTGGGTGGTGAATGGAGTGAATACAAAGTAGCACAAAGACACTTGTGGGGGTGATGGATATAATCGTTATCTTGATTTTGTTGTTGGGTGGATATATCAAATTGTACATTTTAAAAATGTGTGCTTTATTGTATGTCCATTATATATCAATAAAGCTGTTAAAAACTGTAAGAAAGACAATATGATACAGTCAACTTCATCACAACGTTGCTTTCAATTATCTTACTATATTTAAGGATTTCTAAGTGGTTAACATCAAGCCCCAAGAAAAGCTGGCTTGTTTTAGTCTAGAATCAGGAAAACAGCAGCCTAGAAAGACAGAAAACTTTCAGACAATCACCTCCCTACTCTACCCAACACCACAGAACTATATGTGACCCCATCCCTGTCACCTTCAGTAAAAGCCAAGTGGGAAGCCTAGAACTCCACCCTGCTCAGATGTAAAGAGGTACCTCTACCCACTGGGGTGTTGACAGAGAAGTCTGAGTAGGGAGCTGGGACTTTCATTCCTGCTTAGCAGTAATGAGGTCCCCCCTTCCATAGTGTCAATAGACACATTGTGGGGAGCCTGGACTTCCACTCTCACCCAGTGGTAAGGAGGTACTTCTCTCCCTCCCCATCAGTGGTGTCAGTGGAGGCCTAGTGGGGAGCCTGTACTCCCACCTCCATTTATCAATAATGAGACATCTTCTCCCCCCTCAGAGTGTCAAAGGAAGTTGAATGGGGAACCTAGATATCCAGCCTCCCCTGGCAGGAACCAGGTAGCATCCCCCTTCCTCCACAGGGTCAATGTCAGAGGAGGCCTGATAAAAGTATTTTATAGCACAATATTGAAAATGTTCAGGATACAACTGAAAATCACTTATCAAGCAAGAACAGGAAAACTTCAACTTGAAAGAGAAAAGACAATTAACAGACATCAATACTGAGATGACACAGATATTAGAATTATTTGACTAGGATTTTAAATAGGGCATCATACAATTCTGTAAGGAGTCGTTATGACCATAATTGCAACAAATGAAAAAAATAAAAAGTCTCAGCAAAGAAACAGAAACTCTCAGTAAAGAAAATAAAGATATAAAGAAAAACTAAATGGAAAAGTTAGAACTGAAAATTACAATAACCAAATTAAAAATTTAATGGATAGGCCTGACAGCAGAATTGAGAGAAAAGAGGAAAAAATCAGTGAAGTACATTAAAGATAGAACAATATAAATTACTCAGTATTAACAATAGAGAGAAAATAGACTCAAAAAAATGAACAGAAACTCAGGGACTTGTGGGACTATAACAAAACATCTAATATATGTGTCATCTGAGCCCCAGAAGGAGAAAAAGTGTGGGGCTGTAAAAGTACTCAAAGAAATATGGCTGAAAACTTCCCACATTTGGCAAAAGACATAAACCTACAGATTCAAGAAGCCAAGAGAACCCCAAATAAGGTAAACCCAAAGAAATCTGCATTAAGATATATCATAGTCAAATTTCTGAAAACCGGAGAGAAATGACATCTTACCTATAGGGAAAAATAAATTCAAATGACAGTGTATGTCTTATCAAAAGCCATGAAGGCCATAAGGAGGTGGCACAATATTTTTCAAGTGCTGAAAGAAAAGCACTGTTGACCTGGAATTCTGTATCTTGCAAAAACCTACTTTAGAGATTCAAGGTAAAAGGAGAAATCAAGACATTCTCAGAAGAAGTAAAACTAAGAGAATATGCAAGCAGTAAAAACTACCCTAAAAGAATGGGTAAAGAAATTTCTTGAAACAAAATGAAATGATAAAAGAACATCAGGAAGGAAGAAAAACAACAGAAAGAATAAAAATACGGGTAAGTAAAATAGACCTTTCTTCTCAGGAGTCTTCTAAATTTTGTTTGATAGATAAAGCAAAAATTATAGTATTGTTTAATGTGGTTCTCAATGTATGTAGAGGAAATGTTTAAAACTAAGGAGCCCTGGTGGTGCAATGGTTAAGCGCTCAACTGCTGACCAAAAGGTGGGCAGTTTAAACCCACCCAGCGGCTCGGGGTTGGGGGAGACCTGGCGGTATGCTTCCATAAAGATTACAGCCAAGAAAACTCTATGGGACAGTTCTATTCTGTCACATGGGGTCACCATGAGTTGGAATTGACTTGATGGCACCCAACAATAACAAAAAACAACATATTAAAACTGGGGAAGGTAAAAGGACATAAAGAAGTAAGGTTTCTATATTTTACTCAAACTGGTGAAATGTTACCACCAGTAGACTGTGATAAACTATGTATGTATAATTTAATACCTAGAGCAACCATTTTAAAAGCTACACAAGGATACATACTCAAAAACACTATTGATAAAATAGAATTATAAAAATTATTGAAGTAACCCATAGGAAGACAGGAAAAATAAAACAAAAAAATGAAAAGTAGAACAAACAGAAAACAAAAATTTAAATGGCAGACTTAAGCCCTAACATATTAATAATTACATAAAATGTACAAATGTTCATAGCAGCTTCATCAGTAATAGCCAAAAAACTGGAATCAGCCCAAATGTCCTTTCACAGGCTTAAACAGGTTTAACAAACTGTGGTACATCCATATCAGTGAATAATAGCAATAAAAAGGAACAAACTATTGATAGAGACAATTTGGATAGGTGTTATATTCAGGGAAAAAGTTACATACTGTAAGATCCCATTTAATAAAACATTCTTAAAATGACAAAGTTGTGTGTTGTGGTTGTCAAGAGTTAGGGATAGTGGGAGTTGGATAGAAGTGGTTTTGACTCTAAAGGGGTAGGTAGCAAGAGGGAGATCTTTGTGGCGATAGAATACTTCTGTATCTTGATTGTGGTGGTAGTTACACAAATCTTCTCACCTGATAAAATCGCAAAAAACTATATACACACATTATACCAATGTCAGTTTCCTGGTTTTGATATTTCACTCCAGTTATGTAAAATGTAACCTACAGAGGAAATTGGATGAAGGGTACAGGAGATCTCTCCGTACTATTTTTGCAACTACCTATGAAAATCTATCATTACTTTAAAAAGGTTAAAAAAATAAAGTCAAGATATTGGAAACAACAAGAAGTACAATTCCACAAACATGAATGATGGTTATGAATGATGGGTAAGATTCTGCAGGCTAGGGGCACGTCCTAGAGTGGGAGAAAAAAAACATTATACTTCGTAGTCATCCAAACTACATAGTACTAAATCATTTCATTTGCTACCAACGGAACTAATTCAACCATAGTTTACTCATCGCTAGAGAATTGGTGTTTTCAAATTAGGGAACATTATATTTAGGAAAACAAGGTAGATAAAAAATAAATAAAACAGTTGCTGTTGAGTCAATACAGATTTATAGTGACCCCATGAACTGCAGTGTAGAATTGCATTCCATATGATTTTCAGAGCTGTAATCTTTCAGAAGCAGAGCACCAGGACTTATTTCTGAGGTGCCTCAGTGGGTTCAGACTGCCAACCTTTTGGTTACTGATAGAGATCTTAACCGTTTGCCCCACACAAGGACTCTTACATAAAGCAATATTGGCACATAGTAAATCCTCAATACATATTTGTTGAATAAAAGGATGAAAACAAATGAACGAATGGGTAAACCAGCTCCCATCTAATCTATGTCACTCTTGTTACATTCCCTCACAACCTTTAAATTTTATTTATTTATTTATTTTTAGTGGGAAGGAATAGGGGAGACCAGAATTTTGGTTGTTTGGTGATAAATTATTGTTTCTCTCTTTAGGGTGGGGTGTTGACAGAATCTTGTAGGGGTGGGGTTCCTCCAGAAATGAAGTAGTTAAAAAACCATTGTTCCAAAGCATCAACTTTTAATTGATAGGTAGTGAAATGCATATTACAATTTGACTTGGGGATCTTATCCAAATCATTTTAAGTTAAAGCGACTTCACATTTACTTTGACTTGAAAATTTCATGCTAACCATTGAGAAGATTATCAATGCCCTGGGATGCTATTCTAGATGACAAGGTGTCAGAGTGATAGATGTTATCCAGAGAATGTTATTCCTTAAAGAAACAAAATTATCACAGCTCCAGTTATGTACAATATTGTCCCTTTATAAAAATACGGGGGAGGAGATTATCTGATCAAGGTTTTATTTGGATGGTATCAATAAAGAAAGGTAAGGAGGAAAAAAGTAGTTAAGTATTAAAATGAGAGAGAGAGAAAGGAAAACTACCGACAGTTTACCTTAATAGGGAATTTCCAGTAGGACACAGAGACTCAAAAGGAAGGAATGGATAAGGGTAGTAAGGTTGGAAGAAAGATGAAATGGGGAAGAAAAAGTATGAGCAAGGTTCAGTGCCAGACCAAGGTAACCCGTTGCCGCAGAGTCAATTCTGACCCATAGCGACCCTATAGAATAGAGTAGAACTGCCCCATAGGGTTTCCAAAGAGTGGCTAGTGGATTTGAACTGTCAACCTTTTGGTTAGCAGCCATATCACTTAACCACTGCACCACCAGGGCTCCAGATCAAGGTAGTGGCAAAGAAAAAAGGAAGGAAGAATATTAAGTTTCTTTTGTTCTAATCTCATTATCCTCTTTTCAGTTCAAAAAATTGTCTCTTCTGGCAATCTTTCCCTTTCTGGATAGTTCATCTATTGTCCCTATTATATCTACTGATACCAAGTTAAGATTTATAACAGCAGAGTCTCCCCAAAGATACTGGCAGGTCAGTGTTAGTCTAGTTTTCCAAAGAAAGGAAAGTTCAACGCAGTTGACAGATGAAATGCAACTAAAGTGTAAAGCTTCAGTCACAAGACGGTCGAGTATGCAGCTCCAAGCTCCCGTTTCCCCCATACAAACATTGAAAAAACAAGTAGAAACTGTCAGAACCAACTATGTCAGAACTCTGGAAAACACTCAAAGATTTACAGCAACCAAGTGAACACTGAATCAAGAAAAAGGCAACTTAAAAATGATAGGAAAGATGTGTGGCTTTTTTACTGTCTGTGTCCTTGGCTTAGTGGCTGGCTTGAAACAGCAATTCACGTTCCCAGCGTGGGATCCTAGCCTTTGGTCCTGGATGGAAGCAGAGCAGATCTTATTAATAAATTATTGACTTTGTCTGTTCAAACTAGTCTGGTGATTATCTGAAGGACTGATGCAAAAAGGTGCTCATCTGTTTTGTCTATCTCAGTACCACGGTCAGATTTAGGCACGTGAGGGCCCTAAACACTGATAATCTGTGGTGTTCCCTTCTCTGCTTACTCACACATTTGAACAGGATATGTGAGTTATATACACACATGTATGTATATGTGTGTGTGTGTGTCTTAGCTACCCATGATGTAACTTTTTTTCAAATGCTACTACAATATTAGCTTTCGTTCTGTGGTGCATAGGGTCGCTATGAGTCGGAACCGACTTGACGGCACCTAACAACAGAAATATTAGCAATTGAACATAAAAGTGGTGTATGCCATTTTAGTGGAATGAGATTAACTGGATTATAAAATTTTTAGTGGATATGGGGTACTAAGATTTTTACTATATACCACATTTTCTACAAAAAAAAAGAAAATTCCACATATTCTACAACAAAGAAAGTGAGTCAGTGAAAAGTTATTTCAACAATCAATGTAAAATTCTGTTCAGCTCCCACAACAAAAAATTGACTTTCACCAGTTTTGCTTTAAATGGCTCATACTTCAATTTTGATACTTTTTCACAATAAATGCTATAATTGTAAATAAACAAATGAAAAGATGTCATAAAAGAAAATTTAATGATCAGAAAACAAATATTACAACAAAGCACTGTATTTTATTTTTAGATAGGTCTTTCATCTCTAACATCTTATAATTTTAAAAAATAATTCTTTCTATTCTTTGCTCTCACTTATTCTTCAATAATTTCATCACAATTAAGCTGCCGAACAATATCTACTTCCATACATAATAACGATAATGAATCGAGTCTTTCTTGAATCATTGTTGTATGCTGAGGGTTTATGAGTCTCTTTAGGGACGAAAAAGAGCATTCTGTTGTGCAGATTATCATTAAAGTTAGGAATATGCATAGAGTAATTTCAACATTGGAAAATACTCATAGTATTTTATCTTCTATTATGGAATCATTACGGAGCCCTGGTGGTGCAATGGTTAAGAATCTGGCTGCTATCCAAAAAGTCGGCAGTTCGAATCCACCAGCCGCTCCTTGGAAACCCTATGGGACAGTTCTGCTCTGTCCTATAGGGTCACTATGAATGGTAATCAACTCGACGGCAACGGGTTTTTATGGAATCATACATGCCTACATGAGTAAAATTTGTCTTTCCTGAATCTGGAAACTTAGTTCTCATGTAAGAATGAATTTGTCAGATTGCTCTGTAAAGTTTTGTATTTAAGTCATCAGGATAAGCCTGCACTAATTTCTAGGATGCCTTCATGCATTCTTCATCAGGTATATCCACATTGTTTAAGAAGGAAAATCTATCTGAAAGAACTTTATACACATTCGCCCTTCTTTTCATGCAAGATTCAAGTTTGTTAATGATGGTAAAGTATGTGCTTATGCAAAATTGGTCTCTGTCACTCAATGATACTTCTGCAGCACTTTTGTCATTTACTTGTTTCTTTCTAATGCTTTTGTAATGGTGAACTGCTTGCTAATCAGTATTTGGCACTATTTGTTTCGTTCTATTTTCAAAATCTTCTCTTAAATTATGTAAATATCCTGATAATGACTGGTAGAGATCTGTGCATGTCTTTGAATTTACTTCTGAATCTTGGAGAGTTGACTTGTCTGATAAAAATGCTGGAATATATTATTCCACATAACCAACACAAATACATACTCTAGTGTTTGCATTTTGTTGGTAATGATTTCAGCTTCTCTTTTGGTGTCTCCTTTTTGTGTCTGGTAAGCAATATTTTCTAAGGAGTCTAGAATCTGAATGCACAATTCTAGGATGGCACTTGTTGCTACAGCATGTGCTTCCCATTGTGTATTAGAAAGGCATTCTAATACTTGATCATTGCTAAATATGTTTTAAGAACTGCCCACTAGCGAGTAGAGGTGGCAAAAAATTTGTAGAGTGACTGAACAGTAGAAAAAGACCTACTACTTCCAGGCAACAATCTACCGTGCTACGTCCTACAAGATTAAGTGAATGTGTAGCACATGGTATGAAAAAGGCATATTCATTACATTCTAAAATTTTCTGTCGCATGCTTTTATAACGTCCTGACATATTGGCAGTATTGTCATAGAACTGGCCTCTGAACTTAGAAAAATCACTTTTGCAAACTTCACATAAATAAGGAAGTACTTGATCTGCAATTTCTTCACCAGTATGACTTTTTAAGCTAGTAAATGTGATAAATCGCCTGACAGGTTTTCCATCTGTTTGTTATACATATCTTAAAACAATACTCAGCTGATCTTTATAAGAATGATCATGAGTGGAATCTACAGATAAACTGAAATACTGAGCTATACATATTTCACTGAAAATAGTTGATGGAACTTTAACACTTATTAAGATATTAATTCTTCACACATTGTTTTAGACATATACGATGGGTTGCCCTTTCCTGTGTTACCATATTTTGAGATGTGACCTGCTAAAAATGGATCGATCAAACTTAGCAATAAGTTCGAGTAAACCCCCAAAATTTCCATTTTGTGGGGACCCAAACATTTCATGTCTTCCTCGAAAAGATAGTCCACGTTTAGTGATTGTCATAATGACAGCAACAACACTTTGCAAAACAGTTTTCCAATACTGACGTTCTTCATTAATTTGTGTTTCCAGTTCATGAGTTAAGCCAAAACCATGTCTTTGATTTAAATATGACAACATACAACCTCTGTGAATTGTACTGTTTTCATGTTTATCAGTCATATTCAAGTTGTGCTAATTGCTAAATCGATCCATAGCAAACTGAGAATTAAATGATTTAGGACTGATTAGTTAGCAAACAAAACAATATACAGAGCCAACTGATGGAGAATACAGTAGTCACTCCCTCTTATAATTTTCACTGTTAGCTTTGTACCCTAGAAATATATTCTGGCTACAGAACCTTGTTTGTTTACCATCCAGAAATTTTCAACACAATTTTTCAAATGGTCCACTGTGATGCTGACAAACACTTGGCCCTCTTTCAAACCAATAATTTACATCATTACAAACAAAATTATTCCACAAAGCAGGAGCTGTATTTCTCTTACTTATGAGGTCTGCAGATTTGACAATATCAGATTCTAAAATAGTTTCACTTTCTACACCGTTATTAATCTTTTTTACTACAGCAAGGAATGGATGCAAAATTTTGAACAAATTCTGTTATATTCATATTGCTATTAGTAATTTCAGCACTAGTGGTACTAGTACAATGATTTGCACCCATTAAACTCAAGCATTCAAAGGAAGGAGTCTCTTCTGAGTCATTACATTTTAAAAAGGAAGTTAATTTTGGAATTGTCCTTAGGGATACACAAATCCTTTTCTTTTTATCTTCTGCTAGCTTTCGTTTTTGTTCTCCACTTAGTTGTTGCCATTTCATTTTACATGGATTTAAAATTATGTTACTTTTTAAATCTGGTCTTACTGTGGCAAACAAATTTGAATAATTGAAAATAATAAAATTTATAAAACAAGGTTGACATTCGAACTTGGATGTTAACACAAAAATTTATATTTGAAAATTAACAAGTAAAACATTGATTTGGAACCAGTAATTTTGTTCTTCATGTCTGAGATGTTGTTGCTAAGTGCTGTCAAGTGAGTTCCAACTCAGCAACCCTAAGTACAACAGAACAAAACACTGATCCTGTGACATCCTCATGATCATTGTTATTCGTGAGCCCATTGTTGCAGCCACTATGTCAGTCCATCTTGTTGAGGGTTTTCCTCTTCTTTGCTGACCCTCTACTTTACCAAGCATGATGTCCTTCTCCAGGGACTGATGCCTCCTGGTAACGCGTCCAAAGTATGTGAGACGAAGTCTCACCATCCTCGCTTCTAAGGAGCATTCTGGTTGTACTTCTTCCAAGACAGATTTATTCATTCTTTTGGCAGTCCATGGTATATTCAATATTCTTTGCCAACACCATAATTCAAAGGCGTCTTCCTAATTTATTGCCCAGTTTTCGCATGAATATGAGGCAACTGAAAACACCATGGCTTCAGTCAGGCGAATCTTAGTCCTCAAAGTGACATCTTTGCTTCTTAACACTTTAAAGAGGTCTTCTGCAGCTGATTTGCCCAATGCAATGCATCTTTTGATTTCTTCACTGCTGCTTCCGTGGGCGTTTACTGTGGATCCAAGCAAAACGAATTCCTTCACAACTTCAACATTTTCTCCATTTATCATGATGTTGCTTATTGGTCCAGTTGTGAGGATTTTTGTTTTCTTTATATTGAGGTGTAATCCATACTGAAGGCTGTACTCTTTGATCTTCATCAGTAAGTGCTTCAAGTCCTTTTCACTTTCAGCAAGCAAAGTTGTGCCATCTGCATAACGCAGGTTGTTAACGAGTCTTCCTCCAATCCTGATGCCTCGTTCTTCTTCATATAGTCCAGCTTCTCAGATAATTTGCTCAGCATACAGATTGAATAAGTATGGTGAAAGGATACAACCCTGATGCACACCTTTCCTGATTTTAAACCACGCAGTATTCCCTTCTTCTATTTGAACGACTGCCTCTTGATCTATGTACAAGTTCCTCATGAGCACAATTAAGTGTTCTGGAATTCCCATTCTTCTCAATGTTATACATAATTTGTTATGATCCACATAGTCGAATGCTTTTGCATAGTCAATAAAACATAGGTAAACACCTTTCTGGTATTCTCTGCTGTCAGTCAGAATCCATCTGACATCAGCAATGATATCCCTTGTTCCATGTCCGCTTCTGAATCTGGCTTGAATTTCTGGCAGTTTCCTGTTGATATACTGCTGCAACCACTTTTGAGTGATCTTCAGCAAAATTTTACTTGTATGTGATATTAATGATATTGTTTGATAATTTCTGCATTTGGTTATATCATCTTTCTTGGGAACAAGCATAAATATGGATCTCTTCCAGTCAGTTGGTCAGGTAGCTGTCTTCCAAATTTCTTGGCATAGACTAGTGAGCACCTCTGGCGCTGCATCCGTTTGTTGAAACATCTCAGTTGGTATTCTGTCAATTCCTGAAGCCTTGTTTTTCACCGGTGTCTTCAGTGCAGCTTGGACTTCTCCCTTCATTACCATTGGTTCTTGATCATACACCATCCCCGGAAATGACTGAACTTCAGCTAACTCTTTTTTGGTATGGTGACTCTCTGTATTCCTTCCATCTTTTTTGATGCTTCCTGTGTCATTCAGTATTTTCCCCAAAGAATACTTCACTATTGCAACTTGATGCTTGAAATTTTTCAAGTCAAAGAATTAGTACTTACAAGGCAGTCGGAAATAATTTCATTCATTTCTTATACGATGTTTGTTGGTGGGCCCTTCACAGATCTCCACAAGTTTTTTTCATCTTGAAATAATGCTTAAAAACATGCGCACTCACTTTCTGTCCTATGATGCGTCATCTTTTTTTTTATTGTTGTAGTTTAAATGAAGTTTACATTTCAAGTTAGTCTCCCATACAAAAATTTATATATACATTATTATATGACCCTAATTGCTCACCCCATACTGTGACAGCACACTCCTCCTTTCCACCCCTGATTCCCCATGTCCATTCAACCATCTCCTAACCCTCTCGGCCATCCCATCTCACCTCCAGACAGAAGCTGCCCCTGGTCTCTTGTATCTACTTGAGCTAAGAGGCACACTCCTCACGAGTATCACTTTATGTCCCACAGTCCAGTCCTATCCCTGTCTGAAGAGTTGGCCTTGGAAATTGTTTTAGTTCTGGGCTGATAGAGAATCCAGGGGCCATGCTTTCTGGGGTTCCTCCAG
>NW_004444006.1:5830510-5861934 GCF_000243295.1 Trichechus manatus latirostris | reverse complement strand
AGCATTTAGCTGTTCCGTGTGTTTGTACAGCTTCGTTCTGGATGTTCTGTCCTTCACGGAAAGTGGCATGTTGAAGTCTTCTACTACTGTTGTGGAGCTGTCTATGTCTCTTTTCGGTGCTGTTAGTTTGTTTTTATGTATTCTGGAGCCCTGTCATTGAGTGCATATTTATTAATGTCCTCCTGGTGTATTGACCCTTTAATCATTATATAGTGTCCTTCCTTATCCTTTCTGGTGGATTTTAGTTTAAATCTATTTTGTCAGAGATTAATATTGCCACTCCTGCTCTTTTTTGAGTGTTGTTTGCTGGATATATTTTTTTCCATCCTGTGAATTTTAGCTTGTTTGTGTCTTTAAGTCTAAGGTGTGTCTCTTGTAGGCAGCATATAGACAGATTGTGTTTTTTTATCCAATCTGCCACTCTCTCTTTATTGGTGCATTTAGTCCATTTACATTCAGCATAATTATTGATAGGTATGAGTTTAGTGCTGTCATTTTTTGTGTTGTTCACAGTGTCTTTGTTCCCCTTAATTTTCTGTTCTGAGTCATTTTTCTTTATGTATTTTATCTTTTTCATTGTTGTTGATTTTGTGTTTGCTGAGTCTTTATATTTTTCTAGTTCTTTATTTTGATTTGTAGGATTGTTAGTTTCCTTTGTGGTTACCTTAATAATTACCCCTATTTTTCTAAGTTTATACCAGTCTTTTATTTCTTTATATCGCCTTGACGTCCCCTCCATATGAAAAATCTATGTCTGCATTTTTTTTTCTTTTGTTTTTTTATAGTGTGGTCATCCTTACTAGGAGATTAAAAAAAAAAGTCTTAGGTTTATCTCACCGGCAGCCACTTACACTGTACAATGGTGAAGAGGCTGCAATCAAAAACTCTGGACAGTAATTTTGGTTCCATGGGGAACCAACTCAGGTAGATGTCAGGGGACACAAGATTCCTGAGGTGGAGAGTCTTTGAAGCTTCTCTCTGGGGGTAGCTTATTGGAAGATTTAATCTACCCAGTTGGGTGAGGCATTTTATATGAACCAATAGTCAGAAGCCTAGATTGTTGGTCCCTGGGTAGGACCTCTCCTATTTCTTCTCTATAGTCTAGACCTCTCTATGTCTCCATTTTTTAAGTTCCTCTTTTTTTTTAATGTCCTTTTTTACATATTGATATCTCTGTTTCCGTATTTTCAGTGTTTTAGCTTTGATTTATTTTTGTGACTTCCCTATCTGAGTTGATATCTGGTTGCTCTGTCCTGTGTTCTAGTCTTGTGTTGTTATCTGATGTTATTGATTTTGTAACCAGAGGACTCCCTTTAGTATTTCTTGTAATTTTGGTTTGGTTTTTGCAAATTCCCTAAACTTCTGTTTATCTGGAAATGCCCTAATTTCGCCATCATATTTGAGAGACAGTTTTGCTGGATATGTAATTCTTGGCTGGCAGTTGTTTTCCTTCAAGGCTTTATATATGTCATCCCATTGCCTTCTTGCCTGCATGGTTTCTGCTGAGTAGTCTGATCTTATTCTAATTAACTCTCCTTTGTAGATGACTTTTCTTTTATACCTAGCTGCTTTTAAAATTCTCTCTTTATCTTTGGTTTTGGCAAGTTTGATTATAATATGTCTTGGTGACTTTCTTTGGAATCTCCCTTTGTGGGGTTGGATGAGCATCTTGGATATCTTGTCATCTTTCACGATATCAGGGAAGTTTTCTGCCAACAAATCTTCAACAATTCTCTCTGTATTTTCTGTTATACCCACCCTGTTCTGGAACTCCAACCACTTGTAGGTTATTCCTCTTGATAGAGTCTCACATAATTCTTGAGTTTCTTCCTTTTTTTTATCCTTTTATCTGATTTTTCCTCAAATAATTTGGTGTCAAGTGCTTTATCTTCAATCTCACTAATTCTGACTTCCATTGCCTCAATTCTGCTCCTATGACTTTCTATTGAGTTGTCTAATTGTGAAATTTTACTGTTAATCTTCTGGATTTCTGATTGCTGTCTCTCTATGGATTCTTGCAGCCTATCAAATTTGTCATTATGCTCTTGAATAACTTTTTTAAGTTCCGCTGCTAGTTTGTCTGTGTGTTTTCTGGCTGTGTCTGCGTTTTGCCAAAATTTCCTTTTCTATATTTCTAGAAGAGTTCTGTATATTAATCTTTTGTATTCTGCCTCTGGTAATTCCAAGAAATTCTCTTCCTCCAGAGAATTTATTGATTCTTTATTTTGGGAGCTTGCTGAAGCCATCATGGATTGCCTCTTTATGTGATTTGATATTGACTGTTGTCTCCAAGCCATCAATAAGTTATTATAATTTTATTTTATATTTGTTTAGTGTGTCCTGGCTTCTTGTTTAGTTTTGTTTTGATATGCCCAAATAAGCTGCTCGTGTGCGCTAGTTTGATTATTGGCACCTTTGAAGCTCTATTGTCATGTCACCAGGTAGTTAGTTCTGTAACTAAGTATGTGCACACAGTTGTCTGTTAAATTTTCTTGTATGGATTCAGCTCAGGTGTCCAGGCAGTTGGTCACCAAGTGTGTGGTGCAGGCTCTCACCTACAGTCTTGGAGAGGCATGGGTGATTGGTATAGGCACAGGTATCTTGCTGCAGTAGCAGGTCACGCTCTGAGCAAGGCAGGGGGCTGATGGCTGCCCCTGAGGGTCTGAAAGGAAAGTGTGTCCATGTTCCCTAGAGCTAGTATGTAGGTGAGTTTTTCAGCCAGACTAGGAGCACCCTACTCTGTTGGCTGTAAAGACTTGGGGGCACCACTTATTTTTGGACCCCTGTAGCAGGTGGCTGTGTGGCTAGGTGGCGCCACCAGTCCTCAAGCCCCTGATGTGGACCGGTAAGGTGCCTGCTTAAGGGGCAGAGCCATGTCAAGCATCACAAATCTACCACTTCACAGCTGAAACAGTTGAAGTTAGGCTACAGGTGTTTACCCTGTTGTACTGTGGTAGTGAGGGCTTATGCTCTTGAGATGGGTCCACACAAGTCTACACGGGTAGAAGGCCCTCAATGTCTGAGGATCCCTTATGCCTGTGCCTAGGCAAAGGAGCTGTGCCAACCCTGAGCTCCTGGCTTAGGGGAGCCAGTAGCTTATTTTTTCCCATGTTTGTTAATTTGTTCCCTCTCCAAGGCCAGGAGAATGGGTCAGGGTGCCTTATGGGAACTCCTTCCAGCCCAGGGGACTCAGAGATTTTGGAAGCCCACTGGACTGGTGCAGAGCAGGAAGGGAGGAGGTAGAAGGGAGAGAGGTATTTTCCAAATGTTTTTTTTTTTTAAATCCCTGTGAAAGGCCACACGCATGTACTTATCTTTAGCCACTTGGGAGCTGTTTTTCACTAGTTCCGAGTGTCCAAGCAGAATCTCTGCTGCCGGATCTCTCTTGATGGGGAAACTGCCTCCCGAGCACGTGCGCGGAGCTGTATGCCCACTTCACTGCGCACCCTGAGCCAGTCTGGGCTGAAGAGCTGTGGCTCCCGCCATGTCCGGTCTGGCACTCCTTGTTCCTTCCTAACCATCTCCTTCTCCCCCCACCACTCTGTCCGATTCCTCAACTTTGCCTTGTTCAGGGCTCCTAGATATTCATATACAATCAAATCACTTGTTTTTGCATGTCTTTGTTGTAAGAGGGATATAGGAAGCCTTCTGACTACTCCACCATCTTGGCCCTGCCTCCTGATGCTGCATCTTCATAGTTGGACTACTGCTGACACCCAACAGGCGATTGCAAAGAGCATGATACAAATACAAGGTTATGCTCAATCTGAAGGTGTGTTTTGGTTCACTTTGAACAGGACAGGACCAGATACTTCGCAAGTCACATGATTATAGTAACCCTGGCAAGATCTTACATGGTCCCCAAGAGAGAACTGAATGTGAGGTTATACCCCATCGGTCCAAAATGAAAAGGAAAACATAATTGTTATCATATACAAAATTTATAAAATATACATTTTCTTTCTTTGTGGAATTGTTCAACTCCCATATTCAAAGATACATACATAATTGATGTAACAATAGCACCACTTCTCAATGAGCAATTGTGTTTTGTGAGTCATAACAACATCAGTCAACTATTTTAAAACAAGTCAGTCTGAAGAGAAATGGAAAATAAAGTACAATTATATAATTTTTATTATCTAAATATTCATTTACTTCCTCAAGGAATTTTTCAATTTTCTTATACAGAGATATGTAAATAGTCTGATAAAATACAAATGCAATGTTCTGATAAATGCCCTTTGTTTCTTCTTTGGAAAATGAATTTAGAAACACACCTGTTGTTGCAAAACAGAAACATTTTTTGCATGATAAATAAACACAGAATTTTGCATCCTCTTAATGTGCCTAATACCTCATTTATCAGAATATGTAGAGTAATATCAAGCACTGTGTCCCATGCAACAGACAATAAAAAATGAAACCCACTTCATACATAAATTAAACTTTTTGTGTTAGATAAATATTATTTCCAGTATTTTTTGGACATTTGCTAAGTTAGTATTATTACCCATATTAGCATTATATTAAACTTATGTTAGCTTGTGTCCGCGTGCATGCCAAACGTATTTTAAAGTTAGTTACTATTGTTAACAAAACTTAAGACATAACTGTACGTAAATGCTGTACATTTTAAAGTAACTTGACTGATTTCTTTGCAATGTTCAACTTATTCAAGTTCCCTCACTTTCGTGCATCATCTAGGACTGGATTTACCACTGGTTGTTTACTAGGATGTGTGCAAAAGCATACCTCTCATGGATTGAATTTTGTCCCCAAAAAACATGTGTATCAATTTGGCTAGGCCATGATTCCCAGTATTGTGTGATTGTCTACCATTTTGTCATCTGATGTGGTTTTTCTATGTGTTGTAAATCCTATTACTATGATGTTAATGAGATGGATTTGGGGTGCCTGCACAGAGAGCTCCTAGACCAGGGGAAGATTGATGACAAGGACCTTCCTCCAGAGCCAACAGAGAGAGAAAGCCTTCCCCTGGAGCTGATGCCCTGAATTTGGACTTCTAGCCTACTAGACTGTGAGAAAATAAACTTCTCTTTGTTGAAGCCATCCACATGTGGTATTTCTGTTATAGCAGCACTAGATAGCTAAGACAATACCTTTGTGTTTTTATCAGGCAAAGAGCATAGCTGGCCCTCCTGGCTGGAGTTGTTGGATCAGCAGATGTGGATGTACAAGACAGTTCTCTCAAAATGGATCAGAGACTTGTTATCTATTAATATAATCCATCCTTGCCCACTAACTGCTAATGTTGGATCCAGTTGCATATTGGGTGAATGTAGTAAGAGTTAGACATGACAGCCCACCTCCATCTCTTGTTTATTAGAAAGAAATAGTATACTCCCAAGAGACCTGCTCAGATAAAGAGTTTCAATTACACGGGAGGTGAACTGTAGGAGACAGACGTCAATGATTGTGTTGACGTGGTAGGGGCCTCGTAGATTAAACAACCTTGCACTTGGGTGCGGTGGTGACCTTGTGTGAACTTTATTTCCAGCCGGCACATTTTCATGCACTGGAGCTAGTATCATTTTCATTTAGTGCCCTGCCAGTTCGCTTCCACTGTGGCAGTGCCCTGCCAATTCCCTTCCACTCATTTTTCCTTTTGTCCTGTCTGCTTGGTACCTATAGGTCTTTGCTTTGGACAACTGGTGCCCCCTTTTTTTTTGGATGCCCTAAGCATGTGCTTACCTTGCTTATTGGTTAATCTGTCCCTGCTCAGAACTTACTCAGAGCAGCAAAATGGCAGGCATTGCTAGAAAACACCATAAGGTGAACAATCAACCCATAGCCATCTAGGGCAAAAGAGTACAATTGAGACATACAATAGACTACCTAAGGCCTGGCAAGAAATGCCAGGGAGAGAGTTTCTTTGGGAAATTAAATCAAAACAAAACCCACTGCTGTCAAGTCGATTCTGACTTATGGTGACCCCATGTGTAGCACAGTAGAACTGCTCGATAGCATTTTCTTGGCTGTAATCTTTACAGAAGCAGATCACCAGGACTTTCTTCTGCAGTGTTGCTGGGTGGGTTCAAACAGCCAACCTTTAGGTTAGTAGTTGAGTGCAAACAATTTGCACCATCCAGGGACCTTTTGCGAAATAGGGCATTCAAAATCGCCCATTTATACCAGTATTGTGGATTGAATTGCATCTCCCAAAAATTTGTATGTAAGTCCTAACCTGTGAATGCAACCTCATTTGGAGATAGTGGCTCTGAAGATGTTATCTGTTAACATAAGGTCATACCAAGTAGGGTGGGTCCTAATCCAATCTGATTAATGCCCTACAAAAAAGGAGAAGAGACACAGAGAGATAGACAGGGAATATGGCCATGTGACAATGGGATTATGCTGCAGCTGAAAGCCAAGAAA
Source organism: Trichechus manatus latirostris (assembly GCF_000243295.1). NCBI lineage: Eukaryota > Metazoa > Chordata > Mammalia > Sirenia > Trichechidae > Trichechus > Trichechus manatus. The sequence goes on along the minus strand of NW_004444006.1, from coordinate 5,855,535 downwards.
TGTCTGGTTCTCCCAGAAGCCAGGTGAGACAAGAAACGATCTTCCCCTAGAGTCTTTGGAGAGAACATGGCCCAGATGATACCCTGATTTGAACTACTAGCCTTCAAAACTGTGAGAAAAAATAAATTCTGTTCTTATAAACTAGTCATTTTTGGTATTTTGTTAAAACAACCCTAGGAAACTAATACAACCAGGCAATTTAGAGAGCCATGTGCATACCAAAGGCAAGATGCATGTATAGAAAAGAGCTGAGAAAAACCTAAGCTTTTACCATGGACTGAGCTCTTGGCTCAGTGTAAACTTGACTAAGTGTTGAATGAGTATCCAAGCGCAGAGCCAATCTGCAAAGACTCGTAGAGGTGTTTTTGTTGCTGATGTTGTTTTCTTTGGTTGGTGTTTTGTTATGTTTTACTTTCTTGTGTTCAAGAAAATTTCTGTGAAATTACTACCTGAACACTAGCTAAAGGAGCAGAGACCTCAGTGACCATAAACAATAAAAAATACAGTCTCTGAAAAAGTAGTTTGGAAAAGTCCCTAAATCAACAGACTACTACAGCATTCAACAATCAAAAAAATTAATAGTAAACGTAGGAAAGGGGGAGAATCTTATTTCCAGAGTTACCACAAAATAATGTTCAAATGTCCACTTTTCAACAACAACGACAAAATCACAAGGCATACAAAGAAACATAAAAGGAAGGTCCATTCACAGGAACAAAATAAGGCAACAAGAATCACCCCTGAGGAAGCCCAGGTTGGACTTATTAGACTAAGACCTTAAAACAACTGTCTTAAATATGTTCAAAGAGCTAAAGGAAAATGTGGACCAAGAAACAAAGGAAATTAAAAATCATATAAACAAAATGAGACTATCAATAAAGAGATAGAAATTATAAAAAAGGAAACAGAAATTCTGGAGCTGAAAAGTATGATAACTGAAATGAAAAATTCCCTAGAAGAGATGAATTGCAGATTTGAGCAAGCAGAAGAAGGAATCATCAAACTTGAAGACAGACCAACTGAAATTGTCCAGTCTGAGGAGCAGAAATCAAAAAGAATGAGGAAAAGTGAATAAAGCCCAAGGGATATTTGGGACACCATCAAGGAGATCAGCATATGCATTGTGAGAGTCCTAGAGAACACAGAAAAGGGAAGAAAGAATACTTGAAGACATAATGGCCAAAACTTCCCAATTTTGACAAAAGACGTGGATCTACACTACAAGAAGCTCAAAGAACTCCATGTATGATAAACTCAAAGAGATCCACGCCAGGATACAATATAATCAAAGTATCAAAAGCCGAAGACTAAGAAAGAATCTTGAAAGCAGCAAGAGAGAAGCACGCCAACATGTACAAGAGATCCTCAGTTGAATTAACAGTCAATTTCTCATCATAAACTATGGCAGCCAGGAAGGCAGTGGGATGACATATTTAAAGTGCTGAAAGGAAGAAACTATCACTCAAGAATTCAATATTCACCAGAACTGTCCTTCAGAAATGAAGGAGCGGCTCCTGGAAGACAGCAGTGTGAGAAGGTCCACACTTGTTCCCCCCACATGATCAACAAGGAAAACAACCAGAAATCTGTAGGGTTGACTGTAATAACTCGAAAAAGCAACTGGAGGGTTGCAGCAACTAAGCAAATACTGACTCAAAAAAGGAAACTTTTAAAAAGTATGAAAGCTTTATTTTTTTTTTCTACTGCCTAGGCCCATCCTCCTCCTGGCTCAGCTGAGGTGGCACAGACCATGGCCCACGCTCTCAGAGATGGGGTTTGACCTCTGGCTCTGTAGTGTGCAGAGCAGTCTATTGGCAGTCTATTGTGTGTGTGTGTGTGTTCTGATCTGTCTGGCAGCTGCCCAAAAAACCGAAATGGAGTATTCATGCTCCTTTCAGTGTGGCCTACCTCTGAGATAATATGGGATGGAAAGGAAGCTGAAAGCAATGCCTGAAGGCTGTGCCCACCTTTAGAGTAAATAGTCTAAGGAGAACATTCAGTCAAACTCTTGAAAATCAAAGAAAGAGAGAATCTTAAAAGCAGCAAGAGAGAAGTTAATTGTCACATACAAGGGATCCTCATTAAGATTAAGTGCCGATTTCTCCTTAGAAAACTGGGAGGCCAAAAGGAAGTGGGATGGCATATTTAAAGTGCTGAAAGAAGACTGTCAACCAAGATTTCTATATCCAGAAAAACTGTCTTTCAAGAATGAGGGCGAAATTAAGACATTCCCAGGTAAACAAAAGCTGTGAATGTAATTAATGCCACTGAATTATACACTTAAACATGGTTAAAATGGCAAATGTTATCTTATATATGTTTTACTACAATGAAAATTGTTTTAAAAGACAAAAACAAAACAAAAAACTCAGAAGCAAACAAAAACAAAAAACAATCACCCAGAGCAAATTTTTGGGGGGTGTTAGAAGTGTTCTGTATCCTGATTGTGCCAGTGGTTACACAAATCTATACATGTGTTAAAATTCAGAGAATTACATATTGAAAAAGTCAATTTGATTTCATGTAATTAAAAATTTTTTTTTTAAAAAGAGTGAAAAAAGTATCTAAAGCCTCAAATATCATTCGTTTATTTTAAATCTTATTCCTGCTAGTCACTCATCGCCATATCCTCTTTATCTACACGGATAATGATGCAGTGGACAGAAAACTCCTCAAATATCAGGGACCAGTGCTAGGTCCAAACTTAACACATCAAGCCACTGATTGTTTTTACTCAGTAAGTGAGGTTATTTAAGTGTTTAATAATTCACTTTCATTATAATGCTAAAGTTGAGGTCACATACGTGAGCAGTTGCAGCATTGTGTAGGCATAATTCATAACTTACCATTCAATCTGGATACTTCAGTTGCAATGCAATATTTCCAAATGGTTAAATCTGAGTATCTTTAGAGAGTATACAATTTGTTCCCTTCAGAAAACACTTTTCATTCACCAATAAACACCTCATCAGAGACTTTTGAATGCCCATCAAACGTACATTCCTATAATAGACACTTAGATACAAAAGCCAAAAAATAGAAAGCAAATTTCCTTCTGAAAGGTCAGTTTAAAATGGATATACTGACATCGTCACATGCAAAGCAGGTTAACCATTAAAGGCCAAGGGGCTTCTAGAAAATTGGCTTTGTTCCTATCAAGGCCTGGATGCCCTGTCTATTTCCAGAAAATACTTTCATACCTTAAATGCATTTATGCAAGGGCACCGGGAGTTGTATCTTACCTACCATACTTGTAAATTTTATCTTGAGATATGAATTCTAACAGGATCCTCCAAAAAGCATCAGATTGGAAACTTTCTCCCAAAACCCAATTCAGAGGAATAAGTTGCTAATATCACAACCGTATTTTCATAGACAACAACTAATCCAAAGTCATATCCATTTTTTCTGGGTATAAGGTGACATGTGAGCATTTCTAGCTAACAATGAAAGTAGTCCCTTTGTCCCAAACTACCTGTGCTAAGAAATAAACACTATCCTTTCCCATTACTTTGAAGAGTATCATATTACCTAGCAACATTTGGAAGGTCAAGAGTTTTAGTTATTGACCTTGCTGAGCTGTAATGACATCGACTTTTATTAATTTCATATTTCAGCAGAGAGTGAAGTGAAATCACTTTTTCCCCTTCTTTTTCTCTCATTTCCACTCCATTCAGATGACTTAATGAATGTGTTGACCAGTTACCGATTTTCATCACTGTAAAAATTACTTTGAAAAGTAAATTAGGAAAAAACACCATTTCTGTTTGGACGTGGACTGGGTCCTTTTGAAGTCCTAGCTGTCCAAAGTATACACATCTGAATTATGCACACCGTACTAAATGTCTCAAAATGCTTTATTCAGCCAGTTGGAGACATGGGTTTTACACTGAAGAGTGCAGCACTTCCTGTAGGAATAATGCCTCTTGTGGATAGTCAGATTAAAAGCCTCCCTCACAGAGGGGAAAAGTGAACCAGGCGAGTTCTGGTTGGAAGCTTCTTAGCTGTTTAGGGAAGGAAGACTAGAGACAAAAGGGAATATATGCAACCTTTCCAACAGAGGGGATATGGGCCTGAGAGAAGTAGTCGCAAGTCATTCTAGGATAAAGGCACTCACTTCAAACCTTTGACAACTAGATTTCTATTCAGTGAAAATTCATACTACCACCCATCTGTCAGTTTGTTGTACTGTGGTGGCTTGCATGTTGTTATAATGCTGAGAGCTATGCCACCAATATTTGAAATACTGGCAGGGTTACCCATGGAGGACAGGTTTCATCAGAGCTTCAAGACTAGGAAAGACTAGGAAGAAAGGCCTGGTGATCTACTTCCAAAAGTTAGCCAATGAAAACCCTATGGATCACAGGACTGGGCAACATTTTGTTCTGTTATACATAAGGTTGCCATAATTTGGAGCTGACTCGACGACAACTAAAAACAAACAAACAAAAAATCACAACCTCATGTTTATAAAACCCGTTGCTGTTGAGTTGATTGCGACTCATATTGACCCTATAGGACAGAGTAAAACTGCCCCCTAGGGTTCTCAAGGAGTGGCTTGTGGATTCGAACTGCCAACCTTTTGGTTAGCAGATGAGCTTTTAACCACTAGGCCACCACGGCTCCACCCTGTTTGTAAAGTACTGTTATATTCCCCTGTCACTATCAATAGCATCTGTTTTTAAAAAGTAAAGGTAAGGGGTTACATACTGGATATATATGCCAACACCTCACCTTTCTACATAATTTATCCAGCACTGCAACTATCCAGAATTAGCCAAGAACCTAGAAGACAGCCAAAAAATACGTTCTAAGAATGATCAAGCCAAAAGACTTATGTTCTTTACTCCTAAGAACATAACACTAGGGTTAGGTTCTCATAAGAGAACTCCTTAGGTCCATACTCAGTGCATAGTCACTCTTAAAATTGTGTCTAAAAGTGACAAGCTTATTTATCTGGCTTCCAAGGGCACAACTGATTAGGAGTAGGGGAGCTGTCAGATACATCAAGTAGTATCAGCTGACAGCAGTGGAAGAGATTAAAGAACTATAAAAGCAGATATGAAATGTTAAAAGCATAGTCATCTGTGGATTTTAGTGTAGGGGCGAACAGTCCTATTCATAATAATTGTAGGTAACAATTGTAGTAAAGCAAAAGCAAAGTAAAGCAAAAAAACTGATGTTGATAATGATGGGAAAACTCTATCCTTGTCTTGATTTTGTCATCTGGTAACATCACACCAATGGCTCCATGCAGAAGGCCTTCTTGAGCCACTGTGGTACGATGGTGGCAGGGTAGGGGCAGGAAACAAGGCACTTATGATTATATGGATTTAGATTCATCAGTTAATCATTAAGTCTCAGATATATATCTAAAAATCTGGATACTACTACTTTCCTCACAGGATTGTCCCATGAGGAGAAAATAAGATACTGTAGTAAAAGCAATTCATAAAATATAAATTACTATGCAAATCAAAACCACAAAGAGTTACCACTTCCTACCCACTAGGTTGGCTATTATCAAAAAAGGGAAAATAACAAGTGCTGGAGAGGATGTGGAAAACTGGAACCCTTGTGCATTGATGGTGCGAAAGTAAAATGGTGCAGTCGCTGTGGAAAACAGTTTGGCGGCTCCTCAAAAAGTTAAACACAGAATTACCATATGACCCAGCAATTCCACTCCTAGGTATATATTCAAAAGAATTGAAAGCAGGGACTAAAACAGATATTTGTACACCAATGTTCATAGCAGCATTGTTCATAATAACTCAAAGGTATAAATAACCCAAGTGTCCATCAACAGATGAATGAATAAACAAATGTAGTATATCCATACAACACAATATTATTCAGCCTTAAAGGGAAATGAAATCCTGATATATGCTACAACATGGATGAACCTTGAAAACAGTATGCTTAGACGTGAAAGAATAAATCGTATGATCTCACTTACATGAAATATCAAGAACAGGCAAATGCATAGAGATAGAAAGTAGATTAGTGGTTATTAGGGACTGTGGGGGAGGGAAATGGGGCGTTATTGCTTAAGGGGTACAGAGTTTCTGTTTGGAGTGATTAAAAAGTTTTGGAAATAGATAATGGTGATGGTTGCACAACATTGTGTGAATGTAACTTATGCCACTGAACTGTACACTTAAAAACAGTTAAAATGGCAAATTTTGTTATATTTTACCACAATAAAATGTGACATACACAGTTATCTATGTATATGTATACACACACACACACACACACACACACACAGTGCTAAATAAATGGTAGCTCTCCATTTTCTTTGTTCTGCTTTTTCCAAAACGTGAGTATAAGAACGCATGATGGTTATCTTAGCTTTTTCATAACCTTCTGGGCTTTCTACTTTAATGTATCCTCTTATATTTGCAGCAGACTATGGTACCAATACTCTAGCTAGACCTGAACATTACAGCTATCCTTGATTCCTCCCTTTCCATTTGTATTAAGCAGTGACCCTATCTGTCTTCCTAACCTTCCTTATAGCTTTCCCTTCCTTTCTATTTTCTGTAATATACTCTGTCAAGACTAGCTAAATCCTCATTTCTAACCGGTTCTCCTACATCTAGTATTCCCCTACTCATTCGAGTTTCCTATACCTGCTCTAAATACAGCTTTGTGTACGTTGTCCCCTGGATCAAAAGCTTTCACTGGCTTCCCACTGCCTTCAGGATAAAATCCAAATTTATAAAACTGGCATTTATAAAAACTCCCAGATCTCAAGGAAATTGTGCTTCTTCTAGGAAATTTTTTTCATTTTTTCCTATGGACATCTGCAAATCCTATAACTAATATTTTCCTCCTTGATCTGTCTGTGAAGAAGCTCAGAGTCAAACTTAGGGCACAACCATAAAGGCCTCAATTACTATATACTTGATATATTGACCTTACCCTGGCTTCATTTTAATTTTAACATTTATTTTCCTTTCATATCTATTTTTTTGTCAATTTATTAATCCTGTTTTGTATATATTTCTCAGTAAGCCATCTCAAATCCTTGTAGGCAGAGTATAAAATGATATTATACGACCAAAGGAATTATGTGTCTATATGAACACAGGTGGAAAGAGGCTGAGTAGCAAGAAAAAGGGCAGGAACGAGAAGAAGTATATGGCCACTGATGTGAAGATCAGTGTTAGTTCAATTGCAAGGAAAGTAGAGGGAGCCCTTTGGGGAACATTTACTATGAGAGTTTGTAATGAGCTAACATGGAATCAGATAAAACATTTATGATAACAAATCTGCCCCTGACAACATCTCTGAAAATAGGAAGTTCTGCTGCTAATCTTTTGTCTTAAAATATTTCACCAAACAAACATTTAATGAAGCCAAAGCTAAGCAGAATATGACAATGACTTACATTTGTACTGCTCTGCTGCTTACAGAATGCTTTCACGTATAGAGGATTTTTTTTCCTCTAGTGTAGAAGCCATTCATACTGACAAGAAGCTGTTGCAAGTAGTACTCTCTAGATCCGTGTTTTTAAAGATGTAGTAATTGCTGTATTACAAAGTCTCATTGTACATTGTTTGCCCTTCTCTCTACACTCTTCTCTGTTGGCGTTCTATCTTGTTCTCTAAATCACCAGGCTCTACCATGACAATGTTAATCTGATCTCTACCCATTCTTGTGTTTAGCCTCTTTTCAGACGCACTATCCAGCTCTTCTTTCTTTCTCTCCACTCCCCAGCCACAAAAGAACAGTCTTCCACTTTTTTGCACACCTGGGCCACTCCCACTTCACCTCCACTGTTCAAAAAAAGCCCTTGTTGTTGAAGCATTTCAGCTCTAAAGACCACCCACCATGGGGCTCACTTATTATTCTCATTCCATATTGTACCGCACCAACTTGTATCTTTAGATTGTAAGATCCTCAGAGAAAGGATTTTCTCCTTTGTTTAGTTCAATCAACCTATTGTAAAGCACTGTGTATACTTATAGACTAACACTAATGCGACTCTTCCTGGGTTTCACTGGAATTATACACTGATTCATGTGACTTCACTTGAGCATCATTTTTCTTCCCCTGAACTGTTTGGGGGCTCTCTTCCAGATTTTAAGTAAAAAAATTAGCACTTTCTGTTCTCAGAAGTGCTGTCAGCCACATATCTTAATATACATGCTTCTTCCAGTTTTATTCTATTTCTTACAGAAAACAGTATCAAATTAAATACCATCAAAGGATTGCTACAAAGATAAAACACAAAACCATCTTTCTTCTGGCATATCTACAGATAATCTTATTCACTCCTGCTGTACAGAGAAGAAGTGACACCAGTCCATCTGGAACTGAATATATCCCAGCTAGTATACGTAACAACTATATATGAGAACAATGCTGGTAAATAAATAAATAAACAAAGTCATCAATTTCCTAGCACAAATAGAGGGGAAAGAAAAATTAAGATATACAGAATTATTGAATAATAAATCCTATTATTCAATTCCCTACATAGCTGTCAGTTTGTCATACTGTGGTGGCTTATGTGTTGCTATAATACTGGAAGTTATGTCACTGGTATTTCAAATTCAAGCAGGGTCACCCATGGTGGACAGGTTTCAGCTGAGCTTACAGAAATAAGACAAACTAGGAAGAAGGACTTGGCAGTCTACTTCTGAAAAAATTAGCCAGTGAAATCCTTATGAACAGCAGTGGAACATTGTCTGACAAAGTGCTGGAAGATGAGCCCCTCAGGTTGGAAGGCACTCAAAAGAAGACTTGGGAAGAGTTGCCTCCTCAAAGTAGAGTCAACCTTAATGATGTAGACGGAGTTGAGCTTTTGGGACATTCATTGATGGTGTGGCATGACTCAAAATAAAAAGAAACAGTTGCAAGCATCTATTAATAATGGGAATGTGGAATGTACGAAGTATGAATGTAGGAAAATTGGAAGTTGTCAAAAATGAAATAGAATGCATAAACATCGATATCCTAGGCATTAGTGAACTGAAATGGACTGGTACTGGCCATTTTGAATTGGACAATCATATGGTATACTATGTCAGGAATGACAAATTGAAGAGGAATGGCATTGCATTCATTGTCAAAAAGAACACTTCAAGATCTATCCTGAAGTACAACGATATCAGTGATAGGATAATATCCATATGCCCACAAGGAAGACCAGTTAAGACGACTATTATTCAAATTTACTCACCAAACACTAATGCCAAAGATGAGGAAATTGAACATTTTTAACAACTTCTGTAGTCTGAAATTGATCAAACATGCAATCAAGATGCAATGATAATTACTGGTGATCGGAATGCAAAAGATGGAAACAAAGAAGAACTGGTAGTTGGAAAACATGGTCTTGGTGACAGAAACAATGACGCAGAAGATTCCATGATAGAATTTTGCAAGACCAACAACTTATTCAATGCAAACACCTTTTTTCACCAACATGAACAGCAACTATACACATGGGTCTCACCACATGGAATACACAGGAATCAAATTGACTACATCTTTGGAAAGAGATGATGGAAAATCTCAATATCATCAGTCAGAACAAGGCCGGGGGCCGACTGCGGAACAGACCATCCATTGCTCATGTGCAAGCTCAAGTTGAAGCGGAAGAAAATTAGAACAAGTCCATGTGAGCCAAAGTATGACCTTGAGTATATTCCACCTGAATTTAGGGACCATCTCAAGAACAGATTTGACTCATTAAACACTAATGACTGAAGACCAGATGAGTTGTGGAATGACATCAAGGACATCATACATGAAGAAAGGAGGAGGTCATTAAAAAGACAAGAAAGAAAGAAAAGACCAAAATGGGTGTCAGAAGAGACTCTGAAACTTTTTCTTGAATGTCGAGTAGTTAAAGCAAAAGGAAGAAATGATGAAGTAAAGGAGCTGAACAGAAGATTTCAAAGGGCAGCTCAAGAAGACAAAGTAAATTATTATAGTAAAATGTGCAAAGACCTAGAGTTAGAAAACAAAAAGGGAAGAACACGTTCAGCATTTCTCATGCTGAAAGAACTGAAGAGAAAATTCAAGTCTTGTGTTGCAATTCTGAAGGATTCTACAGGGAAAACATTACACGATGCAGGAAGCATCTAAAGAAGGTGGAAGGAATATACAGAATCACTGTACCAAAAAGAATTGGTTGATGTTCAACCATTTTGGGAGACAGCATATGAACAAGAACCGATGGTAATGAAGGAAGAAGTCCAAGTTGCAGTGAAGGCACTGGCGAAAAACAAGGCTCCAGGAATTGACGTAATACTAATTGAGATGTTTCAACAAAAGGATGCAGTGCTGGAACCGCTCATTCGTCTATGCCAAGAAATTTGGAAGACAGCTACCTGGCCAGCCAGCTGGAAGAGATCCAGACTTGTGCCTATTCCAAAGAAAGGTGATCCAACAGAATGCAGAAATTATTGAACAATATCGTTAATATCACAGAAGTAAAATTTTGCTGAAGATCATTCAAAAGTGGTTGCAGCAGTACATTGACAGGGAAATGCCAGAAATTCAAGCCAGATTCAGAAGAGGATGTGGAGCCGGGATATCACTGCTGATGTCTGATGGATCTTGGCTGAAAACAGAGAATACCAGAAAGATGTTTATCTGTGTTTTATTGACTATGCAAAGGCATTCAACTGTGTGGATCATAACAAATTATGGATAACATTGAGAAGAATGGGAATTCCAGAACACATAATTGTGCTCATGCAGAAGCTGTACATAGACCAAGAGACAGTCATTTGAACGGAACAAGGGGATACTGCATGGTTTAAAGTCAGGAAAGGTGTGCATCAGGGTTATATCCTTTCACCATACTTATTCAATCTGTATGCTGAGCAAATAATCCAAGAAGATGGACTATATGAAGAAGAATGCAGCATCAGGATTGGAGGAAGACTCATTAACACCTGTAATATTAACAACTTGCTTGCTGAAAGAGAAGAGGTCTTGAAGTGCTTATTGATGAAGATCAAAGACTGCAACCTTAAGTAAGGATTACACCTTAACATAAAGAAAACAAAAATCCTCACAACTGGACCAATAAGCAACATCATGATAAAAGGAGAACAGAACGAAGTTGTCAAGGATTTCATTTTACTTGGATCCACAATCAACATCTATGGAAGCAGAGGTCAAAAAAGCAGACGATGCATTGTATTGGGCAAATATGCTGCAAAAGACCTCTTTAAAGTGTTAAAGAGCAAAGATGTCACTTTAAGGACTGAGATGGGCCTGACCCAAGACATGGAGTTTTCAATTGTCTCATATGCTGGACAATGAACAAGGAAGACTGAAGAGGAATTGACGTCTTTGAGTTACGATGTTGGCAAAGAATATTGAATATACCGTGGACTGCCAAAAGAACAAACAAATATGTCTTGGAAGAAGTACACTGAGAATGTTCCTTAGTAGCAAGGACGGCACGACTTCATCTCACATGCTTTGGACATGTTATCAGGAGGGACCAGTTCCTGGAGAAGGACATCATGCTTGGTAAAGTGGAGGGTTAGCGAAGAAGAGGAAGACCCTCATTGAGACGGACTGACACAGTGGCTGCAACAATGGGCTCAAGCACAACAACATTCGTGAGGATGGCGCAGGACGGGGCAGTGTTTCGTTCTGTTGCACATAGGGTTGCTGCAAGTCAGAACCAACTGGATGGCACCTAACAACATTCTTCAATTAATGCAAATATTTAATGACTTGAAGTAAACTTAAAAAATGAAAATACATTGGAAGATAAACAGATCAGACAGTACATAAATTCTTGTGTGGAACCCAAAGTCAGATACAATACAAAATCCCCACCCTCAGCAATTATTTTCATAATTATCCACATGGAAAGGAAAAGATGTGGTCTCCTTTTTTTTTTTGGACAAACTTGTCTCTTTAAGTTTGTTCTTACGCCTTTGCTCAAAAAATGCTTGCTGAATATAAATGCTGTTTCCAGTGCTCAACAGCAAATGTGGGCAATAGGAAGAGGGAGAAGCAAACACACTGGGATAATCCATAAACTGTGATTGTCAAACTGGCTCTTTCTAAGAACATGAAGAAGTAATACCCCAACACTAAATCTTCTCTCTAGAACAAATCTAGTCCACATCATTGCAGCATTTCATCCAAGACTCCTATTTCTTCCAACTCATGGGCAGTAGTCTTAGACTCTACCCCACTGAAACTTCTGGCTTATGCTTAATTATCTGGATGAATCACAATGTTTGACCCTCGCTCTTTTTGTATACAGACGAAGATGAGCACCTTTTCAAACTTGTGCTTGATGTTTAAAAGTAGTCTTCTGAAGTTCTACCAGCATATGGTAGTTGTAGAATTAGAGGAATACAAACATGAATTATTTTAGCAGGGCCTTCGTTCAAAGATATACTTCAATAAAAATCCCGCTTTTGAGTAATACACAATAAAAATGTAACCAATCATTTGAGAATGATGACTCCATAGCCAAAAGATGTTGTTAAGTTCATAACTGCAATGATATTAGAAATATAATCTATAAAGAGACTGAGCCCATACGGAGATCTTTGCACAAAGTATGTTGAACCTATTTTCCCATCAATACCTGGCAGTGTAAACATTATCAAGACAGGTGTAGATTCTATCACCACCACCTCTTAGTGAGCATTTCAGAGGTGTGTGGCTAATATAAAAAAAAATATGATGTGACAGGTGAAGTCAGAATGATTAATATTTGGACTATTAAAATGACATCTTGACACAATATCCAGAATGGCTTTATTATGAGAGTTCAGCTTTCTGTTCACCATCCTTTGCAGTGCCCCTCCAGGCAGAATTAAATGTGTAAGAGTTCTTCCTTACGAACATGTTCCTGCTAAGCAGCTAGCACAGTATCTGCTAGGATGAAGGTGGGATACCTTTCAGTTATAAAGAAAGAGGTATGGACTACATTAAGTCCTTAATGTATACCGGATGATAACCTTTTACCTCCTAAAAGAGATATATTGGGTTAAGATGATTTAACATTGAACAGTCAGGATCATGCAATAAATACTCTTCAAAGAGAGAGAGATTTCAGCTAACACTCAACCTTGAAATAAAGCTGACTAAACAAATGTTAACTGCAAATTATCACATCTGACCTACCAAGGTCAGTTAATTGTAACATCCACTTTAATTACTACACAAACATAGTTTAAATAGCTTCTACTTAGTCCAGCAGCATCTACCAGGACTTTCCCATGGGCTATATTCAGAAGAGAGAGAAAATCAAAAAGACCAAAAGACACCTGGAAAGTGAATAGGGACTCATGTTAAATACAGGTAAGAGTTCATCTTTAATTGATCCTCCCTCAACTGACTCTCCCGTTTCTTTGATGTGAGTAGAACTTTTTTTTTTTTTGAAAATCACTGTATTGCTAGAAATCACATTTCCAATCCATAGAAATGGGAAATCAGAGCTCACCTCACACTTTTAACAGTAAATCAGTAAGTGATCAGCACCTAGCAGCAAAGAGGAAATGTTATAAAAGCAAATCTCTCACATCTCTTTCACAGTCTTATCCTCTTCTTTCCACCACAAAGCAAACATAACAAAATCAGATATTTGTATTATAAGGTATTTGTTACTGAATTTGAGGCCAGAAAAAATATTTGCTTGTATAGGTTTATTTGAAATAATGTAGTCTACTGTAGTCAGTGCAGCAAAGCACCATTACTATAGATCATCCAAGAGGGGATGGAAATATCTTTCTAACAGGATTGTACTCATATAGAACAAAAAAAATGTCCTGACAATGAAAGCCCTAAACACAGAAATAACTTAGAAGGAGGTTATAACATTTCGTTCCCAAAGGCCCTGTAAAAATAAGAATTCATCTTTCCAAAAAGGCTTGGGTAAAGTTGAGCCTAGAGGGAGGAAGATAGATGAGACCTCTCCAAACCAGTGCAAGCCTATAACTCTAAAAGGGGCCTCAATTCTGCTGCACTGCACAGATGGAATAAGATAAATGTGCTGCTTGTAATTACTAACCTGATCCATCCACAGATGCCTACTTTGCCATTTGATGTTCATAAAGGACCACTTGGTAGTTCCTCTAATATGCAAAGAATGCAATTATAAATCATTTGGATGGGAATACTTGGGAGAAAATGGGAGGGAGGAGGAAATGTCCTGGTTAACAGGAAAAAAAATACAGATTATGTATGCAATAAAGAGTTTAGAGTCTCTTCTTCAGGAGAAAGGTAAACTATAAGAGAAAGACCTTTTTATTACATACATTCTTCTGACAAAAGTGATAGCCAAAATGAAGAAGAAGGAAGGAGCGGGCAGAAGGAGGAGGAGAAGGAGGAGAGGAAAAGGAGGAAGAAGAGGAAGAGGACAAGGAAGAGGAGAGGAGAAGGAAGAGGAAGAGGAGGAGAAAGAAGAAGAAGAGCAAGAAGAGGAAGAAGAAGGAGGAGGAGGAGAAACCTCAGTGAGAGGAATAGTTTCTAAAAGGAAACACTGGGAGTCATATTTAGCTTTGGAAAAACTGGCTTTCAGAGACTAATAACCCATTAGACCTCATGCCAACAGGGCACTATCTATAGTCTTTGTGCACAACTTAGTGTTTGCAGAGAATCTAGGGATCATTCTTCACCTGTCTCTAGGTCTTGAATTCTCAGGAGGTCTATATTAGCTACTGTCCTGCAGGCAGAAAGAGACTGATCAAGTAATAAAAATCACTCCTGGACTCACTTCAGAGCCACTTCTAACCCATTGCCATCAAGTCGATTCTGACTCATAGTGACTCTATAGGACAGAGTAGAACTGCCCCATATGGTTTCCAAGGTTGTAATCTTTACAGAAGCAGACTGCCACATCTTTCTCCCATGGAGTGGCTGGTGTGCTCGAACTGCTGATCTTCTGGTTAGCAGCCAAGCGCTTAACCACTGTATCACCAGACCTCCTCTAAACCTGTGTCTCTACTCCCACTCCTTTCTCTATCTTCCCTACTCTATCCAGGGATCCAGTATTCTGGGCCAGTCTTACCTTTTTTGATTAGCCTCCTATACAAGTTCTTTTTTTTTTTAATCTTATTTAACAAACACCAACAGGGATACTGTTTTAAGCACTTAATAAATATCAACATATTTAATCATCAAAATAACCTCATGAGAGAGGTACTGTTATGGATTGAATTGTTGTGTCCCCCAAAAATGTGTGTCAACTTGGCTAGGTCATGATTCCCAGTACTGTGTGATTGTCCACCATTTTGTCATCTGATATAATTTTCCTGTGTTGTAAATCCTACCTCTATGATGTTAATGAGGCAAGACTCAATCTACAAGATTAGGTTCTATCTTGAGTCAATGTCTTTTGAGATATAAAAGAGAGACGTGAGCAGAGAGACAGGGGGACCTCATATCACCAACTAAGAAGTGCCAGGAGCAGAGCGTGTCCTTTGGACCCAGGGTCCCTGTGCTGAGAAGCTCCTAGACCAGGAGAAGATTGATGACAAGGACCTTCCCCCAGAGCTGACAGAGAGAGAAAGTCTTCCCCTGAGCTGGTGCCCTGAATTTGAACTTCTAGCCTCCTAGACTGTGAGAGAATAAATTTCTGTTTGTTAAAGCCATCCATTTGTGGTATTTCTGTTATAGCAGTGCTAGATAACTAAGACAAGTACTATTATCCTCATTTTAAAGATGAAAAATACTTAAGTTTAGAGAACGTTAACTAACTTGCCTAAAGACCATGCTACAAGTAAGTGGTAGAGAGAGATTAGAACTCAGGCAGTCTGGCTCAAAAGCCCGCTATGCTATGCTGTCCTCACAAAGGAGACAATCAAATGATGGTTATTGGTTTAGTAATTATCCTAAAAATGTTCCACTTTCCTTTTTTTTTTAAAAAGTGTAATAATATTAAAGCTATAATTCTTTAAAGGCAATGCCAGCAGCACATACTCTAACTTTTTTTACATGCATTCTTACCACATACCACATGGAAAGCCTTTTTATTTTTAGAACCGTCCTTAGTAACAAAGTTTGCACATCCCTGGGGGATAAAGGGGAGGAGTTGGCAGAAATAGAACTTTGCAAATCACCTTATTTCTCATCCCTTTACCTAATCAATCCTCATTTATAAACACAAGAGTGTGGTTTTTATTTCCAAGGATTTAACTAGTGTTTCTCTGAATCCCATTAATCTGAGGTTAAAATCAAGGTATCTGGATCACAGTGAAGACTAGAACATCAAATGCCTGCCCCCAAATCCTGCAACTCTGGGATTTCTCATTCTCACCTGAACCAGGTAGAGTTTCTTCTGCATCTGCTAACTGCTCCCCAACCAAGGGAGTGGGCTGAGCAGATTCCCACCTTAAGTCTACTACAACGGGCTACTTCCCTCCTCCTGTACTTGCCCTTATTACCAGAATGACAGTCAGCTGCTGAATTGACTGCTGTTAAACTATAAATCCCAGGGCTCTACTAGTCTCATGCAGGCTTCTCCTTTTACAAGTCACTGTCCCAGCTGCTAATGTTAACCATTACCATTCCAACGACATATTTTGAGCTACCCAGCTACTAAAGCTAGGAAGGGGAGATAGTTTTAATTTATTTCCTTTCTTCTACTCTCACATTCAATCCATCAACAAGTGCTGTTGACCCTATCTTCAAATTATAACAAAAATCCTTCCACTTCTCTCTATATTCATTGTTACCATCCTAATACAGGACCCCATTTATCTCTCCCTTGGACAATAGCAGTAGATTCCTAACTAGTCTCCCATTCTTGACTTCCTATAATTCATTGTCCACTCTAAAGGCAGTAATCATGTCAAAGCACAGTCTGATCAATTGCACTCCTGATTGAAACCTTCCAGTGGTTTCTCACTACACTCAGAATAAAATCTAAATTCCTTAGTCATGGCCTATAAATACAACCCTGCATGATCTGGCCTCTGCCAACTTCTCATACCATTCATGATTTCCCTTTGTTCCTAAGAAAGGCCAAACTCTTCCTCATCTCAGGGCTTTTCAATGTGATTTCCTCTACCTGGAACACTTTTTATCTCCATGCTCTTGGTGTGGCTAAATCCTTCTCATCTATAAGTTTCAGTTTAAATGTTATCTCCTCAAAGAGGCCCTCTGTCTTAGTTATCTAGTGTTGCTATAACAAAAATACCACAAGTGGATGACTTTAACAATCAGAAATTTATTTTCTCACAGTTTAGGAGGCTAGAAATCCAAATTCAGAGCACCAGCTCTAAGGGAAGTCTTTCCCTCTCTGTCAGCTCTGGAGGAAGGTCCTTGTCTCTTCAACTTCTGCTTCCTGGCTCCTTGGAGATCTCCATGTGTCTTGGCATCTATCTTCCCCCATCTCTGCTCTAATCGCTTGTTTAACCTCTTTTATATCTCAAAAGATATTGACTCAAGGTACACTCTACACTAATCCTACCTTATTAACTTAACAAAGAAAACCTATTCCCAAATGGAATTATAACCACAAGCATAAAGGTTAGGATTTACAACACATATTTTAGGGGGACATAATTCAATCCACAACACTCCAACCTTTGGCCTCCCAAAGTTCATGTCCTTGCCACATGCAAAACACTTTCACCCCATCACATCAACCCAAAAGTCTTAAGTCCACTCCAAGTCCAAATCTCATCTTCTGAATCATCTAAATCAAATATGGGTGAGACTTTAGGTGTATTCCATTCTGGGGCAAAATTCCTCTTCATCTGTGAACATGTGATATCTAGAATACAAGTTATCTGTTTCCAAAGTACAATGATAGATCAGGCACAAGGTCGACATTTCCATTACAAATGGGAGAAATCGGAGGGAAAGAAGGGATAACGCACCAAGCAAGTCCAAAACCAGACAGAACAAATTACACTAGCCCTAAGGGCTTGAAAATAACCATCTGTTCTCTGAGACTATCTGGACAATGGCCCTACCCTCCAGATCCTGGGTATCAGCCACTCTTTCTGGATTCTCGGTGGAGGCCCCTCAGCCCTGGGTTTCAGCTCCGCCTCCCAGGCCCACTGGGACGGCAACTCAGCTCCCTTGACTTTGGGTAGCTCCATTCTCCTAGTCCAATTGAGTGGCAACCCCATCCCCTCAGCCTTGGCAGGCCCCGTTCTTCTGCCCCTTAGGCATGGCAGCCCTGCTCCCTCAGCTTTCGGTAGTGGCCTAATCTCCCTTGCACACCTTAATGGCAGAACTGAGTTGGTGAAGATCTAATTCTTTGAAACCTAGGAGGCTGTGAGCCCACCCTTTGAGATCCAGGAGACCTTGGCCCCTGCTTCCCATGCTCCTTTCAACAGTTCTGCTGATATCTGAGCTGCTCCATGGATGGTCCTTTTCTTTTCTTGGAGGAAAACACCTGTTTCCTGCCTGTAGAATTCCAAGGCGCAGACAGCGTTCTCTTTTCGTTCTTTCTCTGTCCCCTACAGTCTAAGCTGATGGGTTTTCTGGTGTGGTAGTTGGTTAGATCCATCCGTCACAGGCTTAATCTCTTTTACAAAAGATGGTGTAGCTACCTCCTTGATGAACATTCTAGGACATGTGTCCTTAGTTTGTATAACAGAAATTTCCAAATCTTACAAGTTCTGTTTTCATTTTTCTCAGTTCATTTTTTAAGTCGATCTCTTTCTCATTTTACTATAAACAGCAAGGAGAAACCATGCGGCCCCTTTAAGATCTTGCTTAGAAATCTCATCAGCCAGATCGCCAAGTTCATCACTTACAAGTTCTACCTTCCACCAAACATTTGAGCATAATTCAGACAAGTTCTCTGACACTGCATAAAAGGCATTGCCCTTCCTCCATTGTCAAAACACATGTTCATCATTTTCTTTTAAAGCCTCACCAGAAGCACATTTAATGCCCATATTCCTAGCAACAGTGTTGCTGGTTCCATATATATTCTCTAAGACAACAAAGACTTTCTCTATAGCTCTCCTCACTTCCTTCTGAGCCTTCATCAGAATTGCCTTTGATGTCCATAATTCTACCAATCTAGGCTTTTACTACCACTGAGTTGATTCCAACTCATAGTGACCCTATAGGACAGAGCAGAACTGCCCCATAGGCTTTCCAAGGAGCGGCTGGTGGATTTGAATTGCTGACGTTTTGGTTAGCAGTCGAGCTCTCAACCACTAGGCACCTTCAAACTCTTCCAGCCTCTACCCATTACCCAATTCCAAAACCGCTTCCACATTTTTGGTGTCTATTAAGGCAGCTCCCCACTCTTCTGGTACCAAATTTTATCTTAGTTATCTAGTGCTGCTATAACAGAAATACCACAAGTGGATGGCTTTAACAAACAGAAATTTATTGTCTCACAATTTAGGAGGCTAAAAATTCAGAGCACCGGCTCTAGGGGAAGGCTTTCTCCCTTTGTTGCCTCTGGAGGAAGATCCTTGTCTCTTCAGCTTCTTCTTCCTGGTTCCTTGGAGATCTCCAAGTGAATTGGCATCTATCTCCCCCATCTCTGCTCTGATCACTTGTTTAATCTCTTTTATATCTCAAAAGAGATAGACTCAAGGTACACCCTATACTAATTCTGCTTCATTAACATAAAAAAGACAACCCATTCCCAAATGGGATTATAATCACAGGCACAGAGGTTAGGATTTACAGCACATATTTTGGGAGGACATAATTCAAACCATAACACCTTCTAACCATCCTGTCAGAAGTATCCTTTCTATCCTCATTATCTTCATCTTACTATTCTATTTATTTCCTTCTTCATACTTATTAAAATCTGGCATTTTCTTAACTATTTTTTAAATTTGTTTGTTGCCTGCTTCCTCAAATAGAACTATAACCTTTAGGAGGGCAGGGATGTATCTATCTTGTTTATAGCTGTATCTCCAATGCCCAGACCCTCAGAACATATTTGTGGGAATGAAAGAGGGCAGAAGCAGCTGCTCATCTCAGGGCACAGAGGAGGCCTCTGCTAGGGTGATAGACCTCTTACTGAAGCCTGGGCCTTCCTGAGGTTGCCCCTCTCTACTGCCATATTGGGCATTGTCATGGGTTGAATTGTATCCCCCCCAAAAATGTGTGTATCAATTTGGCTAGGCCGTGATTCCCAGTGTTGTGTGGTTGTCCTCTATTTTGTGATTGTAATTTTACATTAAAGAGGATTAGGGTGGGATTGTAACAACACCCTTACCCAGGTCACATCCCTGATCCAATATAAAGGAAGTTTCCCTGGGGTGTGGCCTGCACCACCTTTTATCTCTCAAGAGATAAAAGGAAACGGAAGCAAACAGAGAGTGGGGGACCTCATACCGCCAAGAAAGAAGCACCGGGAGCAGAGCACGTCCTTTGGACCCGAGGTTCCTGTGCAGAGATGCTCCTAGTCGGGGGGAAGACTGATGATGATGAGGACCTTCCTCCAGAGCCAACAGAGAGAGAAAGCCTTCCCCTGGAGCTGACGTCCTGAATTTGGACTTCTAGCCTACTAGACTGTGAGAAAATAAATTTCTCTTTGTAAAAACTTGTGGTATTTCTGTTAGAGCAGCACTAGATGACTAAGACAGGCATCAAGTCCATTTCTCCTTGGATCACAGCAGTACCAAGTCTCCCTCATTCCAGCCCTAGAGGCCAGGTAAACATGGCCCACTTCTCTTCCCACCATTCAGAGGCTGGGACTTCTTTTTAACTTCCTTCTTTGTACTGGTGCCAAGGAGGGAGAGGAACCTCTGTTGCCAGAAAAAAAGCACACATCTTTTCCTACCCATGTCCCATTGCAGGAGTCAAGGCTTTGCTCCCCTTACTCCAAAACACTTTTGTTCCACTCTAAGCCAGGTTTTATATGCCTAAGACATCCATTTGTACCTTTCTATTCTGCGCTGAAAAAAAACAGCATATTGGAAGTCACTGAAGATCTTCTGAGAGTTAAATAAAATCAAATCATCATAGAAGTCTAAAGAAACTCATCTATTTCCTTAATAAAATCACTTTAATAAAAGGCCTCCAAGGTGGTACAAGGGAAGAAAATTCTACATGTAGGAAAACAGACGTTGGAGTTGAGAGGAGTGGCTACACTTCAGAGTTCCAAGCCCTAATCTCTATGTAGAAACTTTCCCTAAATTATCAACCTTAGAAGATCTGAGTGTTATTTCACAAATGGGGCAGGCCAGTTTCCTTAAAAGGCCTACTTGCAACATTTCAATGGCAACCTGGAGCAAACATAACTTATTTCTTAATGTTCACATAAAGGAGATACAGCTACCATGCAAAGAATGGGTGAGTGAGAGCAAGCGAGAGAGAGAGCAAGGGAGACAGAATGAGAGAGAGAAAAAACAAGAAAGAGGAGAAAGAATGAGAGAAAATAAGAGAGACAGACACAGGGTGGCAAAGAGGGAGGAGGAAGGAAGAGTGGAGGATCTTGGTTTTCATAATTTGGCTTTTCTGATTGAATGTTTCTGGGGCACTCAATATTTTGGAATGCTGATGAGACAAGTCAACTCCATTTTAGTAAGGCTTTTAGTATTTTATCTGTGAGGTCTCTTCCTTCTTAATGAGCAAAGAAAAGACTGCTTTGATGCTCCAGAGCACAAGAGAGCCAAAGTAAAAAGATTTTGGAGCTCAAAGTCATTTATTAGTTTTGTTCTTTTGTGATGAGCTCTGATTAAAGGTTAGCTAACAGAAGGATAGAGTCAAGGCAGAGTCAAGATCACCAATCCCAAATAGTATTAACTACAAGTACTGCTGCTCTGATCTATTTTCACCAAAGACTCTCTTATTCTTTTTTCCCCAGAGAATCTCATTTTTGAAAGATCTGATATCCTAGGAAAATGGAATTTATTAATTAATCATTATTTAAATTTTATCAATCGAAAACATATATAGTTACCCATCAGAGTGTGATTAGCATCAGGTAATGACACTATCATGAGCTGATAGAATTCCAAAGTAAAGCACAGACACTGAACATTTTAATTAGCATGTGAAAACGGCTCAAAGATCCCATTCCTGCCCTTCACAGATTCTAGATGAATTAAGTGTGACTCAAAAAATTCCAAATAGACTTCCATGAAAAAAAATAAGTCATGGAGAAATACGTCTTCTCTCTATTCACTGAATAATAATCCAGAAGTCCAAGGCAGAGAAAAAGAGGAGCTAGTCACAGGGATGGTGATAACTGAACCCCACTTCAGGCAGAGTGAGAGAGACGAAAGAATATAGACTCTGGAGTAAGCACGCCTGACGGTGACTGTAGATTCTACCATATGAAGATACTAGCTGTGCCCTTAGGCAAGTTATTAACTTTCAAGTTATTTATCTGTAAATGGGGATGATGCCACCTGCTTTAAAGCACTGTTATGAGAATCAAAGAAGTATGTAAAGCACCTAGAAGCACTACTCACCCCAACTCCCCCACTCTGACAACTCTTACTACTCTAAACAACAGTGTCTTTCTGCTTAGCCTATAACATCCTCTTTTCTTGAAGACCACCTGCTGACTGGTCAAACCAATGGAGGGATACCATTTAGGGGTCCTTAGTACTCCTCTAGCTTCTTGGAATATTTCACCAAAGTCTTATCTAACATGCAACTTTTAATTACTTGTTCTTCCTATTAATCTTCTGGATACAGAGATACCCAGCTAAAAAACATAATTGGTGAAAATTATGTATTTAAAAATAAACACTAAAAGTCTCTGGAATTTTTTTAAGGGTATAAAGCAAATGAAGAAACAATCAAGAATATCTATTAAATTTCAGTAAGCCCAGTGAGAGTCTATGGCATTTAAGACTTGATCTGTCCACTGCCCCTCTCCCCTGCACCCCAGCTAAGTGTGATAAAAGCTCTAGTGTGAGAATTTTCAGCCAAGAACATAGGGCTCTCTCTCCTCTTAGCTCACAGCCTAGGATTACAGCACCACCTAGAGTGGGGAAGGATGCCAGTATTTCTCTAATCTGGGTGGTCATGGTGGAGAGGTTTGGGGACACCCTTCCTCCACCCAGCTGCTACTCATAGGGCAGAGAAGGTCTACCCCAAGCACAGCAGACCAAGTATACTGGGCCTTGATTTCCCTCACCTCAGCTCACTAATAGGGTGGACAGAAAAGCCAGGAAGTTCAGAAGCTCCCATCCTCACCCAGCACCCCACTCACAAAGCAGAGGAGTAACTGTGAGAGAAGTCGGTCACTGTCCCAGCCTCTAGCTGCAGAGGACTGGTGCAGCGGTTTTTCCAGGGGCAACAAGAGAGCTATAAAACAGAACTCCATAACTCTCCCCAAAGGAACTGCCTTTATTTGGAAGAGAGAATGAGGGAGTTCAAGACTAAGAACACTGTGAAAAACAACAAAGATTTTGGTGGTGAGTGATTAAAAAGAGGCTGGTTGCTCCATGAGAGTAACAAGCTAAACCACAGATCAGCAAGAAGCTTAACAGAGAGAATCAAGGAGAGATACAGCTAAGAAGAGGACTCCTGAAGTTAGAATAAATCTCAAATATTGATCTCAAAGGTAACCCCTGAAAAAGGGTCTAAATTTAATTAGATCAGATGGTGGGCAATTTATGTCCTGGGACATTGTGGCAAAAAATAGAACATCTAGCTGGTTAATATGATACCAATAGAGGCAAACAGCTTAAGAAAGAGATCAGAGAAAGAAACAAAGAGAGCCCTGATAAAATCACTGTAATCCCGAGGTGTCTGTGCCCTGTGAGGAGCAACATCAGAGGCTTCACACTGTGGGGGAAATAAACTTCACTAAAATAGTCCAGTCAATCCTAAACAGATAAATAAAAAACAAAAAACTCCAGTTTTTTTGGGGGGGGGATATCACTATCCAGGATTGTTACAATGTATTATTGAAAATTCCAGTTTTCAACAAAAAATAAATTATAAGACATGCAAAGAAACAGGAAAGGAAAAAGAAAAAAACAGTAGGCAATAGAAACTGTCTTTGATAGGACTTCAAAGTAGCTATTAGAAACATGTTCAAAACTAAAGGAAACCACAGTTAAAGAAGTAAAAGAAGCTATGATGAACATGTCTTATCAAATAGTGAATTTCAATAAAGACATAGGAAATATATATATATATATATATAAAACCCATTGCCATCAAGTCAATTCTTACTCAATAGCGATCCTATAGGACAGAGTAGAACTGCCCCATAGGGTTTCCAAAGAGCAGCTGGTGGATTTGAACTGCCAACCTTTTGATTAGCAGTTGTAGCTCTTAAACCACTGCACCACCAGGGCTCCATATATACTACTCCGTCCTACAGTGTCACTATGAGTTGGAATTGACTTGATGGTAACAGGTTTGGTTTTGGTTTCATATATATATATATATGTATATATCTCCAAATGGAAATTCTAGAGTTGAAAATTACAATAACTGTGATGAAAAATTCTCTAGAGGGACTCAACAGTAGATCTGACAGGCAGAAGAAAGAATCTGAGAACTTGAAGAAAGATCAACAGATTATGCAATCCAAAGAACAGGTGGAATAAAAATGAACAGAGCCTCAGAGCAATGTGAGGACTCCATTAAGCACACCAATATACATGCAATGGGAATACCAGAAGGAGAGGAGAGAGAAAGAGCAGAAAAAATATTAGAAGAAATAATGGCTGAAAGCTTCCCAAACTTGAATTTAAAAAACAAACAAACCAACCTACATATACAAGCTCAAAAAACTTCAGCTAAGATAAAGGCAAAGAGAACCACACTCAGACATATCATAGTAAAAATGTTAAAAGATAAAGTTCAAATCTTGAAATCAGCAAGAGAAAAATGACTCATCACATACAAGAGAATCCAATAAATTACAGCTGAGTTTCCATCAGAGACAATAGAGGCCAAAGACAGTGAGATGATATATTCAAAGTGATGAAAGAAAAAAAAAAAAACCTATCAACCAAGAATCAAATTATTTATCAAAAATAAAGGCGAAATAAAAAAAAAAGGTCGAGAAGGGAGAGGGTTGACATGTTCTGGGGTTGTTAACCAATGTCATAAAACAATATGTGTACTACTGTTTCATGAGAAACTATTTGTTCTGTAAGCCTTCACCTGAAGTACAA
>NW_004444006.1:5807856-5830410 GCF_000243295.1 Trichechus manatus latirostris | reverse complement strand
AACCAATGTCATAAAACAATATGTGTACTACTGTTTCATGAGAAACTATTTGTTCTGTAAGCCTTCACCTGAAGTACAATAAAAAAAAAATAAAGGTGAAATAAGTATATTCCCAGATAAATAACGACATGATAATTCATTGTTAGCAGAGTCGCCCTATACAAAAATGCTAAAGAAAGTTCTTCAAGCTGAAAGGAGGAGACTCCACACAGCAATTAGAAACCACACAAAGAAACACAGAGCACCAAAAAAGACCCCAAAACCAAACCCATTGCTCTCAAGTCGATTCCAACTCACAGTGACCCTGTAGGACAGAGTAGAAGCGCCCCCACAGGGTTTCCAAGGCTGTAAATCTTTACGGAAGCAGATTACCACATCCTTCTCCCGAGGAGCAGTTGGTGAGTTCGAACTGTCAACCTTTCAGTTAGCAGCCAAGTGCTTAACCACTGTACCACCAGGGCTCCTTCATAGAGCACCCGTAAAGGTAAGTATGTAATTATAAAAGAGAGCAAAATGCGTATTTTTCGCCTTTCTTCTCTTAACTAATTTAAACACAATTGTATATATGTAATTGAATTGTTGGGCTATAACATATAGAAATATAATAAAGTGACAATAACAGCACAGAGGAGGTGGGTGAGAGCAAACCTCTACTGAAGTAAGGAAAGGACACCAGATGGTAACTTGAATCTACAGCAAAAAAAATGATAATGGTAATATAAAGGCTAATATAATAAACTCTATAAATACATACTTGCTCTCCATTATTATCTCAGCTTCTTTAAAAGACATAAGTTATACAAGGTAATAAATATAACAATGTATTTCTGGGTTTGTAACATGTATAAATGTAATATTGCAGTACGATTAATTAGTTTTTTGTGTGGCCTTTCTAGCCATGGTCTTGTAACTCCCAACCAGGTGATTGTGTGATAGGGTAATTGTGGCCTACCAAGGGGATTGGTCAGTTTTGCCTTAAAAGAGAGCTAATTCCAGAGCAGAGAGGAGGAGCCCACCACCAAGGAAGGAGAGACCAGCAGGAGAGACCCCACTGCAGAGACCCAGCAGCAGGAGATGGCGTGGTGGGCTTCCTGGCCCACGGAGAGAGAAAGCTGAGTGCCTTTGGGCAGAGACTGAGGGCCAGGGAAAGGCATGCCTATAAGGACGGCTGGGAAGAGGCTATCGTGATGGAAGAACTGTATCTTGAGTGTTCCTGAGCCTGAATTGTAACTGTTACTTGCCTAATAACCCCCATAATCTTGAGTATGGTCTGTGAGTTCTGTGTTATCATTGCAATGAATTATCGAACCCGGTAGAAGGTGCTGTTTAAGGGACGGTTGGTATCAGAATTAGTAAAGATGGTGGAGACAGGAGGCTTGTCTGGCCTCCACCTCATGGGAGTCAGCCTTGTGCCGTTGATCTTGGCTCTCCTTCCCCCTTGTGGAGCTGGAGGAGGTCAGACACTGTCCCCAAGCCGTTTTTACAAATATGTATAATAGTAATAGCACAAAAGGGGAAGGAGGCAATAGAACTATATAGGAGTTAAGTGTCTATATCTCATTGGGATTAAGTTAAAAAAATAGGAAGTCGATTATGATAAATTGATATGTATATGGTAACCCCTAGAGCAACCACTAAGACAATAACTTTTAAAAAGTTAAAAAATCATTAAAGAAATTAAAATGTCATTTGGAAAATATTCATTTAATGTAAAAGAAAGCAGTGGACTCTCAGAAGGAGATGAAGGCAGGAAACAGAAAAAAATCATGTGAAGAAATAATAGCCCACAAATTACTGATTTATTGAAAATGATAAACTTGAAGATCCATGGTCAACAAACTTCAAGCAGGATAAACACAAACAAAGCCAGAGTAAGGCATAACATAATCTAATTCCCTTAAACCAGTGATAAAGAGGGTATGCTAAAAGCATCCAAAGAAAAGACATATTACAAAGAGAAACAAAGGTAAGAACAGACATCTCATCAGAAACTACGCTATTCAGAACACAATGCAGTGACATCTTTAAAATGATGAAAGACAAATCTGTAAACCTAGAATTCTTTACCCAGTGAAATTATCTTTCAAAATTGAATGCTAAATAAAAACCTTTTCAGGCAAACCAAAGCTGAGAGAATTTATCACCAGCTGACCTACACTATAAGAAACTTTAAAGAAACCTCTTTAGGCAGAAGGAAATGACACCAAAAGCAAACTTTGATTTACATAAACGAGTGAAGAGTGCCATAAACAGTAAATATAAAAGACATTTTATCATTTAAAAAATCTGAAAAGATAAATGACTTTTTAAAGTAAAAATAACAACAATGCATATGTAGAAGCAAAATGTATGACAATAGCACATAGAATAGGAGCGGCAAAACAGAAGTATATCATTGTATGGTTCTTACAATAGATGTGAGGTAGTATATTATTATTTTAAGGTAGACTGTGATAAGTCCTAAACCTAGTGCAGCCACTTAAAATATAAAACAAAGAAGTAGAGATAATAAGCAAAAAAAAAAAAAAAAAGTTGCCGTCAAGTCGATTCTGATTCACAGCAACCCTGTAGGACAGAAAAGAACTGCCCCATAGGGTTTCCAACGAGTGGCTGGTGGATTTGAACTGCCGACCTTTTGGTTAGCAGTAGCTCTTAACCACCGCGCTACCAGGGCTCCAATAGTGGATATAAAATAGAAATGTAAGAAAAATTAATTACTCCAAAAAGAGGCAAGAAAAGAGTAAAGAAGAACTAGAGTGCAGATGGAACAAATAGAAAACAAATAGCAAAATGGTAGATTTAAACCCAAACATAACCATAATTACATTAAATGAATATGCTCTAAACATCCAAATTAAAAGCCAAAGACTGTCAGATTGAATAAAAAAGCAAAATCCAACTGTATGATGTCTGCAAGACATCCACTTAAAATATAAAGATAAAGATAGAAAAAAAGAAGGAGTTCCAGTTTGGGCCAAGATGGAGTAAGCCCAATACAGTCTATCTCTTCTGCTGATACAACTAAAAATGGCAGACAAATTACAAAAATTAAGTACCTAAAGACTATTAAAAGTAACCCAAGTCAGGTGGATTGTGGAGGACAGTTAAAGCAACTAGATTGTGGAGAGGAGTTAAAACTTGAGCAGGAATCACATAATATTTGTCCTTTTATGACCGACTTATTTCACTTAGCATAATATTTTCAAGGTGCATTCACGTTGTAGCTTGTCTTAGGACTTTGTTTATCTTTATGGCTGAGTAATACTCCTGATCCTACTTATATGAAATATCTAGACTAAGCAAGTGTATAAGTATAAAGACCAAAGTTTATTAGTGGTTACCAGAGAAGGGCAGGAGGAAGGGGAAAATGTAACACTGAGGTTTTCTTCAGGGTAATGGAAAAATCTGGAAACAGATAATGGTGATGACTGAACAATATGATAAACAATTAATGTCGCAGAACTTTACATGTGAAGAATGCTGAAACAGCAAATGTTTTGTTACATATATATTCACCACAATAAAAACGTACTAATAATAGATTAAAAAAAAACTTAGAGAAAGAACCTACATTGGGGTGAGTTTCTCATACATTATTTTTCTTTTCTCTTGAAGATTTTCCCTGATGGTGGACCCTAGTTGCAGAGCTGCATGGCAGAGGGGTGGCATGAGTGGTGAAAATTCTAATAGAAACCTTGTATTACTGGGAAGAGTAACCAAGAAAAAGGGTCCCTGTGAGCCAAAAAGTGTGGGGTGTAGTCGTGGTTTTTTTATGTTTTTTTTTCCTCTTTCCTCTAGTGGCTTTGTCCACAGAGTAAGCCCCAGTTATGGAGTTTGTTGTTGTTTATTTTTTATAGTGATGGTTGTGTGAGCAGCTAAAACTCCAAGGGGAGCCCTGTCTTTCTGGCCAGAGGAACCAGGATAGGGGGCACCCACAGGCTCAAGACTGTGAATGGGATTCTAGAGAGGAGAGAGGTAGAGAATGGAATTCCCTAATTCTGTGTGTGAGCCCACACAAGTCCATTCTCAGTCCTAAACTATGTGTGTGCAGGAAAGACCCAAAGGATCATACCAAAAGCTTTGAGGACTAAACTAAGGTTTAAACAACCACCCAGCACGCAGATAAACACCTGAGTGGCACACATACAGGACAGAAATAAAATAGTGGGCTTGGAAAACTTAATTGAGATTAGAACTCTCGCCACAGAAGGCAAGACAAAACTTGTGGTTTGAACCTAATTTAGTTGACTGCCTTCTAAAAAAATTCTTTCTAGAGGACTATAATGTGACCCACAGTTTACAAAACATAACATTCACAATGTCCATGATACAATCCAAAATTATTCAACATACAAACAACAAGGAAAATGTGATAAATTCTCAAGGGAAAGGCCAATCAACAGATGCCAAATTTGATGTTGGAATTATCACACAAAGACATGAAAGCAGCTTATGATAGACAGACCCTATGAGAACTCCATGATAATTTCCTGCTCTTGGTATCCAGATCTTTGTCTAATCCTCTCTCCTTGAATGTAGGTAGGACCTACGACTTGCTTGCAACCAACAGAATATGGTAAATTATGTCACTCCCATAATTAAGGAACTCTGGTGGCGCAGTGGTTACGAGTTCAGCTGCTAACCAAAAGTCAGCAGTTCGAACCCACCAGGTTACACTATATGGCAAAAATGATGAGATTTCACTCCTGTGATAGTATTACATTATACAGTAAAACCTTCAAGAGCTGGAACTTGCGTAAGGTGGAAACCTGTCAGAGAAGAAAAACTCAAATATTTTCACTAAAATGATTGTTGTTGCTGTTGTTAGGTGCCATCGAGTCGGGTTCCAACTCATAGTGACCCAATATACAACAGAACGGAACACTGTCCAGTACTGCACCATCCTCACAATCATTGTTATGCTTGAGCCCATTGTTGCAGCCACTGTGTCAGTCCATCTCATTGAAGGTCTTCCTCTTTTTCGCTGACCCTTGACTTTACCAAGCATGAGGTCCCTCTTCCAGGGACTGATCCCTCCTGATAACATGTCCAAAGTATGTGAGATGTAGTCTCTCCATCGTTGCTTCTAAGGAGCATTCTGGTTGTACTTTTTCCAAGGCAGAAGACCATTCTTTTGGCATTCCATGGTATATTCAATATTCTTCACCAACACCATAATTCAAACGCGTCAATTCTTCTTCAGATTTTTGCATATATATTAGTTGATTGAAAACATCATGGCTTGGGTCAGATGCACCTTAGTCTTCAAGGTGACATCTGTACTTTTCAACACTTTAAAGAGGTCTTTTGCAGCAGATTTGCCCAATGCAATGTGTCTTTTGATTTCTTGACTGATGCTTCCATGGGTGTTGATTGTGAATCCAAGAGAACTGAAACAATTAGTTCAGCCAAATAAATATTCTCTGAAAGCCAGAACCTTCAAGATGCATTGTTCCTGTGTGTGAGTGTGTACTGTGCATTGCTACTGTTCTCTGAGTACATCGATTTTGTACACTTTTGCCTTTTTAGTCTATGTTTTTTTGCCTATACATTTTTCCAGTGAAGAACAACATCCATAAGCTTGAAAGAAGATAAGAGATACTAATAAATTTCTTTATTTTCACTAAAGTCTAGAAAAACAGGGGGCGGAGCCAAAAAGGCAGACTAGTCAGATGCACTAAGCCATCATGTTGCAACAAAGACTGAAAAAAACAAGTAAAACAGATACAGACGTCAATCCTGGAATCCTGGACCTTAAATGAAGGGATAATGTATTAGATCAGAAGTCACTGAGGAGAAGAACAAACTGACAGAAAACAGGGAAGGAACAGGGATATGGAATGGAAGTTCCCAGCCAAATGGTATGACTCAGCATGACCATCTTTGAATAAAACCGACAACCCCGCTTGCAGAAAAGCACCTCCACGGAATTTCCAATAGGAGATAGAGGGACGGTTTGGAAACATCCAGAATGAAGTAAGACCACTTTGCTGGCTGCAACTCAAGGAGAAGCCCAGACTCTCTTACCTGGTAATCACAGGAGCACGCTCCTATGACCTCCACCCCTTTCATGAACAGCACTTATAACCACCCCATCCCAGGAACCTTGTCTGCAGGGAATCACAGTACCAACCCATTCTATTGCCCTTCTCCATCTGCCTCTTCTGCCCCTGCCTTTGCCACCCCCTCCTACCTCTCCCTCTGCCCCACCAGCCATCGCCCCGAGGGGACTCAGCCCGGACCCCAGGCCCCTTCTTGCCAGCTCCAGACCCCTCCTACAACCCGCTGCAGTCCCCAGAGGACCAGGCCCAGACCTCAAGCCCCTCCCCGCAGGCTCTGGACGCCCCTGCCACCCACCGTGGCCCTTAAGGGACCCGGCCTGGACCCCAGGCCCCTCCCTGCTGGTTCTGGACCCCCCCAGCCATGTGTCACAGCCCTGAGGGGACCCAGCCTAGACCCCAGGCTGCTGTGTGCGGGCTCCAGAACCCACCAGCCACCCGCTACAGCCTCAAAGGGATCTGGCCTGGAACCCAGGCCCCTCCCCAGAGACTCGTGACTGCCCTGGCCACCCACCATAGCCCAAAGAGGAGTGATCCATGAACACAGGTCTCTCCTCACTGGCTCTGGACACCCACCATCACCCACCACGGACCTGAGGGGACTCGGTCCAGACCCCAGACCCCTTTCCATCAGCACAGGACCATCCCCCTCAACTGCCACGGCCCTGCTCCAGCACCTGGCCTGGTTCACCCTGCAGACAAATGATAGATCTCTGCCAATTACCCCACTGCTGGAACTGCCCTGCTGCACCATAGCTGAGTGACCCGGCCTGCACACCAGGACAATGTGGCGAGAACTATTGTGTCCATAGACAAGCAAGCAACAAAGCACACCTGGCCCACTCACCCAGACACAAAC
Source organism: Trichechus manatus latirostris (assembly GCF_000243295.1). Classification (NCBI taxonomy): domain Eukaryota; kingdom Metazoa; phylum Chordata; class Mammalia; order Sirenia; family Trichechidae; genus Trichechus; species Trichechus manatus. The sequence continues at coordinate 5,823,492 of NW_004444006.1, read as the reverse complement.
AAAACAAAAAAAAGCAGGACAAAACAAACAAACCTACATTCAGTAAATAAAGAAAATAATACCTGAATGTCTCAGAGACAGCACATGATGTCAAAAAATATATTAAAAAAAACACCAAAAGATGGCACCAGTAAGTGACCAGAATAAAGGACCAGTTGACCTTCCTGCAGAAGAAAAGGCACTGGAATTACCTGATAGGGAATTCAAAAGTCTAATATTCAGGGCTTTCCAAGAGATTAGAAAGGGATCAAGAAAACACAGACAAAATGATAGGAAATACAGACAAAATCATCAAAAATAGCCAAAATCACGGAAAACACAGACAAAGCAATAGAAAATTCAGGAAAACAATATAAGAACAAAATGTCAAAATAAACAATTAGAAGTTGTGCAAAAACAGCAATAAGAAATCAAAAAGATAAACAACAAAATTTCAGAAATGCACAATGCAATAGAAGGTTTTAGGAGCAAATTTGAAACAAAGGAAGACAGAATCAACAAAATTGAAGACAAATCCATGGGTGTCATTTTATTTAAGGAAAAATCAAAGAAAAGAACTCATAAAAATGAAGAAAGCCTAAGTACTATGCGGGATACAATCAAGAGCAAACCTCTGTGCATGATCGGAGTTCCAGAACAGGGGAAGAAAATGGAAAACAAAGACAGAAGCACTGAAGACTTGTTGACAGAAAATTTCCCTAATACCATGAAAGATGAAAAGCTGATCATCAAGAAGCTCAATGAACCCCCTATAGGGCAGACCACAAAAGAAAGTCACCAAGACATATCATAATCACACTTGCCAAAACCAAAGACAAACAAAGAATCCTGAGTGAAGCTCTAGAAAAACAAAAAGTACATAAACAGGGAAACAATAAGACTAAGCTCTGATTACATGGCAGAAACCATGCAGGCAAGCAGGTAATGGGATGATATGTACAAAACCTTGAAAGAAAAAAATTGCCAACCAAGAATAATACATCCTGCAAAACTCTCTCTCAAATACAATGGTGAAATTAGGATACTTCCAAATAAACAGAAATTAAGGGAATTTGTAAAAACCAAACCAAACTTAACAAGAATTATTAAAGGGAGTCCTTCAGTTAGAGAATGAAGAACATCAGACAACAACCTGAACCTAGGACACAGATAAGTAAGTATCTGTCAAATACTGACCTAGGGAATGAACTCTCAAGGATACAACAAAACTGAACGATTCAAAACAAGGAACTAGAAACTTCAGTCTGTGAATGATGACAATGTCAGAACAATAAAAGGGGGTATACACAGTGTAGGTATAGAACCTTCAATGGAGAGGAAGTCAAGGCAATATCAAGAAATAAAAGACTGGCTCAAATTTAGGAAGATAAGAGTAAATTTCAAGGTAAACACAAAGAAAGTTAACAAACCTACTCATCAAAATAAAGAAGAAAAACGTAAAGTCTGAGTAAACACAAAATCTACAGTAACAAAGGAAACAAAAAGAAATTTCACAAACAAAAGGAACTCAGGACAGGAGAGTAAGAGAAACAAAGAAAACATCAGCTCCACAAAAAAGCACTACAAAATGACAGCAATAAATTCACATCTATTGATAATCACACTGACTGTAAATGGCTTAAATGCACCTGTAAAGAGACAGAGAGTGACATACTGGATTTAAAAAAATGACCCATCAATATGCTGTCTAAAAGAGACACACCTTAGACACAAAGACACAAATATATGAAAAATCAAAGGATGAAAAAAAATATCAAGCAAACTGCAGCTAAAAATAGAGCAGAGCAGGAGTGGCAGTACTAATCTCAAATAAAATAGACTTTAAGGCAAAATCCACCATAAAAGACAAGGAAGGATGTTATATAAGGATTAAAGGGACAATCCACAACGATGACATAACCATAATAAATATCTATGCACCCAATGGCAGGACTACAAAATACATAAAACAAACTCTAACAGCAATGAAAAGAGAAATTGACAACTCCAAAATAATAGTAGGAAACTTCAACACACCACTCATTAAAGGACAAAACATCTAGAAAGAAACTCAGCAAAGATACAGAAGATCTAAAGGCCACAATCAACCATCTTGACATCATAAACATATATAGAACACTCCATCCAACAGCAGTAAAGTATACATTCTCCAGAAGAGACCACATCTTTGGCCACAAAGCAATCCTCAACAAAATCAAAAAGTTTGAGATACTACAAAGCAGCTTCTCTGAACACAATGCCATAAAAGTAGAAATTAATAACAGGAAGAATAAGGATAAAAAATCAAATACATGGAAACTGAGTAACACTTTGCTTAAAAACCACTAGGAAGTAGAAGAATTTGAAGATGGAATAAAAAAATTTCTAGAAGCAAATGAGAATGAAAACATATCATACCAAAACATTTAGGACACAGCAAAGGCAGTGCTCAGAGGTCAATTTGTAGCAATAGGCACATATATCAAAAAGGAGAAAGGGACAAAATCAAATGTTAGTCCTACAAGTCAAACAGATATAAAGAGAACAGCAAAAGAAGGCCACAGCCACCAGAAGAAAGGAAATAATAAAGATCAGAGTAGAAATATATGAAATAGAAAATAGAAAAACAATAGAAAGAATCAACAAAACCAAAAGTTTGTTCTTTGAAAGGATCAACAAAATTGACAAACCATTGGACAAACTGACAAAAGAAAAACAGGAGAGGAATAAAATAACCCAAATAAGAAATGAAATGGGGGGGGGCATTACAACAGACCCAACTGAAATAAAAAAAGATCATAACAGAGAAGAGACTGAAAATGTAGTAATAAAAACTTCCAACCAAAAACAGTCCTGGCCCAGAAGGTTTCACTGGAGAGTTCTGCCAAACATTCAGAGAAGACCTCGCACTAGTACCACTCAAACTATTTCAGAATATAGAAAAGGAAGGGATACTTCCAAATTCATTCTATGAACCCAGCAGAACCCTGATATCAAAACAAGGCAAAGACATCACAAAAAAGGAAGTTGCAGACCAATATCTCTCATGAATATAGATGCAAAAATTCTCAACAAAATTTTAGCCAATAGAATTCAGCACCATATAAAAAAAATTATGCACCACGACCAAGTGGGATTCATACCAGGTATGCAAGGATGGGCCAACATTAGAAAATCAATCAACATAATGCACCACATAAATAAATGAAAAGAATCACATGATCATCTTAATCAATGCAGAAAAGCCATTTGATAAAGTCCAACACAGTTTTCTGATAAAGAGTCTCAATAAGATAGGAATAGAAGAGAAATTTCTGAACATAATAAATGGCATCTAAAAAACCTGGTGCTGTAGTGGTTAAGTGCTACGGCTGCTAACCAAAAGGTCAGCAGTTTGAATCCACCAGGCGCTCCTTGGAAACTCTATGGGGCAGTTCTACTCTCTCCTATCGGGTCACTATGAGTTGGAAGCAACTCGACAGCAATTTTTTTTTTAAATACAAAACCAACAGACAACGTCATTCTCAACAGGGAAAGGCTGAAAACATTCCCCCTTAGAAATGGAACAAGACAAGGATGCCCTTTATCACCACTCCTGTTTAAACATTTAAGAAACCAAAAGAGACCTACACAAATGAAAAACATACCATGCTCATGGATAGGTAGATTTAACATTGTGAAAATGGCAATTCTACCCAAAGCAGTATACAAATAAAATCCCAATCCAAATACCAACGGAATGAGAAGGAAGAACTAATCATTAACTTTATACGGAAAGGAAAGAGGCCCCGGATAAGTAAGGCATTACTGAAGAAGAAGAACAAAGTAAGAGGGCTTGCAATACCTGACCTCAGAACCTACTTACTATACAGCTATAGTAGTCAAAACAGCCTGGTACTGGTACGACTGACACATTGTTCAATGGAACAGAATTGAGAACTCAGAAGTAAATCCATCTACCTATGGTCACCTGATCTTTGACAAAGGCCCAAAGTCCATTAAATGGGGAAAACGACAGTCTTTTTAACAAATGGTGCTGGCAAAACTGGATATCCATCTATAAAAAAAAGAAACAGGACCCATATCTCACAACATACATAAGAACTAACTCAAAATGGATCAAAGACCTGAATATAAAACCAAAAACTACAAAGATCATAGAAGAAAAATTAGGCTCAACACTATGGGCCCTAATATACAGCATAAACAGGATACAAACCATAATTAACAATATACAAACACCGGAAGATAAGCTAGATAAATGGGATCTTCTAACAGGTAAATACTTATGCTCATCAAAAGACTTCACCAAAAGAGTAAAAGGAGAACCTACAGACTGGGAAAAAATTTTTGGCTATAACATATAAAACAAAGGTCTAATCTCTAAAATCTACAGGAAAATCCAACACCTCTACAACAAAAGACAAATAATCCAATTTAAAAATGGGCAAAGGATATGAACAGACACTTCACCAAAGAAGAAGTTAAGCCAGCTGACAGACACATGAGGAAATGCTTGCAATTACTAGCCATTAGATAAATGCAAATCAAAGCTACAAGGAGATACCATCTCACCCCCATATTACTGGCACAAATCAAAAAAAAAAAAAAAAAACAGAACATAACAAATGTTGGAAAGCCTGCGGGGAGATTGAAACTCATTTGCACTGCTGGTGGGAATGCAAAATGGTACAACTATTTTGGAAAAAGTTAGGGTGCTTCCTTAAAAAGTTGGAAATAGAAATACCATATGATCCAGCAACCTCATTCCTAGGAATATATTCCTGAGAGATAAGAGCCATCACACAAATAGACATATGCACACCCATGTTCCTTGCAGCATTATTCACAGTGGCGAAAGGCTGGAAACAACCCAAGTGCCCATCAACAGACGAATGGATAAACGATGGTACATACACACAATAGAATACTACACAATGATAAAGAACGATGATGAATCTTCGAAACATCTCACAACATGGATGAATCTGGAGGGCATTATGCTGAGTGAAATAAGTCAATCACAAAAGGGCAAATACTGTATGAGATCACTATTATAAAAACACATGAAAATGTTTCCACACAGAAAGAAACAATCTTTGATGATTAGTAGGGAGGGAAGCGATGGGGAGGGAAAAACATTAACTAGATAGTAGATAAGTGGTAACTTTGGTGAAGGGTAGGACAGTACACAGTACTGGGGAAGTGAGCACAGCCTGACCAGGTAGTCATACAAGCTTCACAGAGACAACCAAATGCTCTGAGGGACCCAGCTACTGGTCTGAGGGCTTTGGACCACGGTCTCAGGGACATCTAGCTCAATTGGCATAACGTAGTCTATAAAGAAAATGTTCTACATCCGACCTCGGTGAGCAGCATCTGGGGCCTTAAAAGCCTGAGAGCAGCCATCTAAGACACATCTACTGGTCCCATTCCAGCTGGAGCAAAAGAGAATGAAGAAAATCAAAGACACAAGGGAAAAAGATTAGTCCAAAGGACTAACGGACCACAATTACCACAACCTGCACTATACTGAACCCAGAACAAATAGATGGTGCCAGGTTACCACCAACTGCTCTAGCAGGTATCATAATAGAGGGTTCCGAACAGAGCGGGAAAAAAATGTAGAACGAAATTCAAATTCACAAAAAATAAAGGATGAGGCTTGCTGGTCTGACAGAGACTGGAGAAACGCCAAAAGTATGGCTCCCAGACACCCTGTTAACTCAGTACTGAAGTCACTCCCGAGGTTCACCCTTCAGCCAGTGATTAGACAGGTCTATAAGGACGAACAGTAACACATGTGAAAAACGTGGTTAGTAGTTCAATCCTGTACATGAGACTAATGGGCACACCAGTCCAAAAGCAGAGACGAGAAGGTAAGAAGGGACAGAAAAACTGGATGAATGGAAACAGGGACCCGGGGTGGAGAAGGGAAGAGTGTTGACACATAGAGAGGTTCGCAACCAATGTCACAAAACAATTTGTGTATTAACTGTTTAATGAGAAACTAATTTTCTCTGTAAATTTTCACCTAAAGCACACACACACAAAGATTTTTTAAAAATCTAGCAAAACACACTTTTTTTTGTCTTAAGAGGTTTTACTCTTCCTCATCTTTAACTTTTAGTTTTCACTTTAGCTATTTGTGATTTTGACACACATTATTACAATTTTAAAAACCCACTTTTATTTTCTTAAAATTCTTTTCTTCAAAATTTCTCATTTTGCCCCCAAAATAGAGAAGCATTGCCTCACTTAACACATTCAATATGTGTACAAAAGCAAAAACATTTTTCTCATGTGGTTTTTTCTTAAATATTTTACTGAAGTGTGCTAACTTTACTATATAATGATGTTGATAGTTTTCATTTTTTCTTTTTGTTTGATATATTCACATTTTTTGAGAAGATAAGATCATAAATTCCTTATTTTTTACAAGAACTTATTTCTTTTTTTATTTTTTTTAGCAAAGAGAAGTTTATTCTCTCACAGTCCAGTAGGTTACAAGTCCAAATTCAGGGCATCAGACCCAGGAGAAGGCTTTCTCTCTCTGTCGGCTCTGGAGAAAGGTCCTTGTGATGCATCAGTCTTCCCTTGGTCTGGGAGCTTCTCTGCGCAGGAACCTCAGGTCCAAAGGAAGCGCTCTGCTCCCAGCACTGCTTTCTTGGTGGTATGAGGTTCCTATGTGTCTCTGCTCGCTTCTCTCTTTTATATCTCAGAAGAGATTGCATTAAGACACTATCTAATCTTGTCAACCTCATCAGTATAACCTCATCACAGTGATAGAATTTACAACACATAAGGAGATCACATATAATCTCATCACAGTGATAGAGTTTACAACACATAAAGAAATCACATCAGATTACACAATCATACAACACTGGGAAATCATGACCCAGCCAAGCTGACAGATGTTTTCTGGGGACACAACTCAATCCATGACACAGGAAAAATAGATAAAACTTTTGAAATTAACCTTGTTTTCATGTATTGCTATTTGTTCTGGTGAAATTTGTCTCTCCAAATAATAAAATATTGCATAGACAATTTGCACATGGATACAATGTATTAAATCGCTAAATTGTTCACTATAGAACACATTCATGAATATCAATTTTTTTCAAATCTCCCAATATATTAATATGAATCCATGTTTATAAAATTCAGAAGTTTGTAAAAACAAACCTAGACCACCTTTGAAACTGTCACCTATATTTTTATTTTATTTATTTATTTATTTATTTTTATTGTACTTCAGGTGAAAGTTTACAGAACAAATAGTTTCTCATGAAACTGTAGTACACATATTGTTTTATGACATTGGTTAACAACCCCACAACATGTCAACCGTCTCCCTTCTTGATTTTTTTTTTTTTGCTGAAAATATACATAGCCAAAGATACACCATTTCAAAAATTTCTACATGCACAGTTCAGTGACATCGACTATGCTCTTCCAATTGTGCTGCTAGTCTCACTTTAGATGAAGGTTTACAGACCAGAACAGTTTCTCATTAAACAGTTAGTACACATCTTGCCCTATGACAATGGTTAACAACCTCACAACACGTCAACACTATCCTTACTCAACCTTGGATTCCCTATCACCAGCTTTCCTGTCCCCTTCTGCCTTCTAGTCCTTGTCCCTGGACTGCTGTGCGTCATTAGTCCCATTTGGTTTTATGGGGCTGTCCACTCCCCGGCTGAACAGTGAACCTCGGAAGTGACTTCACCACTGAGCTAAACGGGTGTCTGGGGGCCATACTCTTGGGGAGAACTTATTTTTTTTTTGTTTCCTTTTTTAAAAAAGCTTATTTCTTCACAGTCATGGACAAGACAGTGCGAAATTTATTTCTGAAAGAAAAATTTGACATTGTCACAATAACGGAAAAGACCATAAAGAAAGCTGTAATTAAGTTCAAGTGCTGCAAAACGTAAATTTGTTCAATTATCAAAAAAAGGACGCGTTGCCATCCAGTCAATTCCAACTTATACTGACCCTATAGGACAGAGTAGAACTGCCCCATAGGGTTTCCAAGGTTATAAATCTTTAACGCAAATAGACTGCCACATCTTTCTCATGCAGAATGGATGGCCAGTTCAAAACGTCGACCTTTTGGTTAGCAGCTGAGTGCTTAACTACTGCACCACCAAACCCATTAAAACCAAACCTGTTGCTGTCCAGTCGATTCTGACTCATAGTGACACTATAGGACAAAGCAGAACTGCCCCATATGGTTTCCAAGGAGCTGCTGGTGGATTCAAACTGCCGACCTTTTGGTTAGAGGCTGAGCTGTTAACCACTGCGCCACCAGGGCTCCACACTGTGTCACCGGGGCTCCTATAATTCGAAAATACATAAGCAATACCTATGTAACATGAAGAAAAGGATGGAAATTATGCAGAAATCAACAAATCTGTTTTTGAGTGGTTTCTTCAAGCTGCCACGAAAAATGTTCTTATTTCAGGACCTATCCTACAAGGAAAGGTGAAGGAAATGGTGAAGCTTTAAAAAGTTGATGGATTCTCAGCACCTAATGGATGGCTTCATAGCTTCAATTAAAAAAAAAAACCTGGAATCACTTTGCAATGTAGCTTGTGGGGAGTCAAATGAGGTTGACAAAGACATCGTTGAAAACTGGTTCACAAAATTAAAAGAGATCACAAGGGGATAGCATCCTAAAGACATTGCAAACGCCAATGAAACTACTTTATTTTACAGGGCAATGCCTAATAGGACCCTGAAAATAAAGGGGGAAAAATGCTCACGGGGTTGGTTTTCCACAGAGTGGCTTAACCATCTTCTTGACACATTTGCGAATGGAACATTCGAGAGACCATGGGTAATTGGAAAGAGCAAGAAACCACAGTGCTTCAAGAATATCAAAATTAATCAGCTTTCAGTAGAATGGAAATGGAATAAAAAAGCTTGGGTGATGGGAGCAATTTATGAAGAGTTTTTAAGTAAACTCAACAATAGCATGAAAAACAAAATCAAAGCATTCTTTTGCTCGTTGACAATACTACTTGTCATTGGTCACTGTTCCTGCCCAATATTAAATAAATTTTTTTCCACCATCCACGATGTCAGTCTTACAACCTTTAGATATTGGCATTATCCAAAATACTAAAGTAAACTACAGGAAGCTATTGCTTCAAAAAGTGATTGCCAGCATTGAGATGTGCAAGATGTCATTGGAGATTTCAGGAAAAATCAATGTCATTGATGCAATTTCATTTCTTAAGTAATCAAACAAACTACTAAGGAAGAAACTGTAAGAAAATGCTTTAAGAACTGCAGTTTCTTATTTGCCAGTGGCGATAGGATACAAAATGAAACGTTATCAAGCCTGATAATATCATGTAGATTCAGGACTCAATAAATGACATTTATACCGGTGTTTCAGAAAATAGGATCACTGCTGCATCTTACATTGACATCGACAAAGAAATTGCGACAGAAATGGATGATATAAACCTGCAAGAAACTGTGGACTCGCCATCTAAGGTGGATGACGATGAAGATGATGAAGACCTACCATTAGAAGAGCCTGAGCCTTTAAGTCAAACACAAGTTTTCAGCCAGATAAAGGCTTTGAAGGAATTTGGAAAAATTAAGAGACCAAGAGTTTTTTGATAAGGCTATGGACTCAAAAATTTGTGTCAATAAGTTCATCAAAAAACCAAAACAAACTAAACAGTTGATGTTACATGTTTTTATTAAAAAGTAAAATTTACCAATATCTTTTTTTGAATAGTATATTCACGTTATCTATACACAATTGGAATGAACATGCAAATCATAAAAAAATGGTTTAGTTTCTTTCCCAGTTCTATAAAATCAAAAAAGAAACACTTTCTGGGTGTTTATTAGGTAGTACTCTTAATAGAGAGCAATAGGAAGGTGATAAGACTGCACCCCATCAAAGGCAGAAAACTTACTGGACACCCAGAAAAACCAGGCAGTCATGCTGACTTCTGACTCTCACAGGTTTCACTGCATAAGACTCTGTCTTAGCAGACTTGGAAGAGAGATTATCCTGTTGGCCTTGAAGAAGCAAGCTGCTATGATGTGAACTGCCTATGGAGAGGGCCACGTGGTAGGGAACTGTAGGCAGAACTCAGTCCTGCAGCTGCAAGAAACTGAATTCTGCCAACAATCTTGACAGCCTGGAAGAGGACCCCAATCTCCAGATGACCATGTCACCCAGGTGACATTTTGATTGCTGTCATGTGAGACCACAAGTAGAAGACCCAGCTAGGTGATGCTCAGACTCATGACCCACGGAAAATGTGAGATATTAAATGTGTTTTGTTTTATGCTGCTAACTGTGCGGTAATTTGTTACACAGCAATAGAAAACTAATACACAGCTATTACACTTATGCTCCATATACTAAAGGTAAACACACTCAAAAATGAGTTGAAAGATAGTAGTTTCAGCAGAAAAATTGAAACTATAAAATGGAAATTTTTGAAATGAATAATACAAGATCAGAAATTTTAAAACTTACAGGATGGGCTCAATAGAAAGGAGTAAGTGAAAAAGAGATCAGTAAAAATGAATTAATATAAACTTCGGCAACATGGCGCTCTAGGCAGAAGCACCATGCTGTCCCTCCACAGCAAATATCCAAAAAACTAAGCCAAACAGAGAAAACAGCAATCCTGAAACCTTAAAACATCAAACGAAGACATAAAGAACTCAGCCAAGCAGCAAATGGAGTGAGAAACTGACAGAGAACAGAGAACGAGGAGAGATTCATGCAGAGGTCCCTTATCAGCTAATGTAGTGTGGATCCGCCATCTTGGACTCCTATCAGAGACCAGCAAATAGGGGGTATGAGAAGGCAGCCGCACGGAGCTTCCAATAGCAGACAAAACAACTGGTAATTGGCGATGTACACTTTCCCAGCCCCCACGCTTCTTCACCCCTGCACGGCCTCCTCTGCTTCCCGCAGCCACAGTCTCTTGGCCAGGGAGCACCGGCTGCTTGTGTTCCACCCGCCCGCACTGGCCGGCTCCCTGAGTGCCATTTGTTGGCTGCTGGTGTTGCTTTTTCCCACTTCTTTTGGTTTCTTCCTTGCCTCTCACCACCTCCCCCTCCTTTCCCTCAAATGCCTGGCTCCATGCGCCATCTTTGCTTCGCCCTAAGGGGCTGTGGCGCTCCATTCGAGTGCAGAACTGCTCCCCAGTCTGTGCTGCCATGCTGGTGGGATCCCGGGGCTTTTTTTGTTTGTTTGTTAGTTTTGAATTGTTTGTTTGTTTTCTTTTTCTTTTCTCCAGTTGGAAGCCTGTTCTGGCCGGGCAGTGCTGCACAGCTTGGCTTGCACAGATGCGCGGAGGGATCCCTGAGGGCATTTCTTTTTTTGTGGTTTTATTTTTTTCTGTTTTTTTGGGGGGCTTTTCTTGTTCTTTTTTTTTTAGTTTCTTTTGCTTTATTTTCCCTCTTTTTCCCTTTTTGTCTTTTTTCATTGCTCAGTTTCTCATCACTCTGCCTTCCTTCTCTTCCTCTCTCCTGAATACATGGCGCTGAATACCTCTGTGCCTTCTGGCCGGGCTGTATTGCAACACCTGGGAACAACTTCCCCAGACCTCATGGTGGCATCAGTGGGATCCCTGAGAGCTTTGGTGTTCTTATTTATTTCTAGTTTTTCTTTATTCATTCTTTTCTTTCCTTTTTTTCTTCCTCTTCCCCTTTTTGTTTTTCTCCATTTTGCAGTCTCTCATCTCTCCAATCCAACGGCAAGCTCCCCTAGCAACCTTTTTTGTTTGTTTGTATATTTTTGACTCCTGTTCCTCTCTCATCTCTCCCATACCCATCTTAGCTCTACACATCACAATCTCCCACGTCCATACTGCCTACCTGCACTGTGTGCTTAACATCACACCACCAAGCAGCATAGGCACGGCCTACCAGAACTTGCCCTGCACTGATTACCGAGCCTCCCTGGTGGCTGCAGTAAGTGCCACAAGCAACCCGTCCTAGCAACGCCTCTTCAGCTAGACCTGCCCTGCTGTACCATATCTGAGTGACTAACCCTGCCAATTGGAGGAGGCTAAAAGTATCATACCCACAGACGAGCAAACAACAAAGAACACAGAGCCCGCCTGCTCAGACATAGCCAAATTTAAAAAAAGGACAAAACAAACAAATCTACAATCAGTAAATGAGAAAACTAACTACTGAATGCCCCAAAGACAGCAGACAATATCAAAACATTTACAAAAACAGGACAGGATAGTTCCAGTAGGCAACCAAAATAAAACAACAGATGACTTTCCAGTGGAAGAAAATGTGCTAGAACTACCTGATAGGGAATTCAAATCTCTAATGCTCAGAATTCTCCAAGAGTTGAAGCAAAACGCAGACAAAAATGAGGAAAAACTAGACGAATTCATGGAAAAGGCAGACAAATTCATGGAAAATGCAGACAAAAAATGGAAAAATTCAGGAAAATAATGCAGGAACAAAATGCCAAAATAAATTCACAACTAGAAATTACACAAAAATAACAATTAGAAATCTAAAGGATAAACAACAAGATTTCAGAAATGGACGGTGTCATAGAAGGGCTGAGGAGCAGATTTGAAACGGTAGAAGACAGGATCAGCGGACATGAAGACAAACAGTTGGATACAACTCTGAGGAAAACACAGAAAAAAGAACAAAGAAAAATGAAGAGACCCTGAGAATTATGTGGGATACAATCAAAAGCAAAAATCTGCGAGTGATCAGAGTTCCAGAACAGGGGGAGAAAACAGAAAACACAGAGAGGATCATTGAAGAATTGTCGACAAAAAATTTCCCCAATATCATGAAAGATGAAAAGCTGGCCATCCAAGAAGCTCAACGAGACCCATATAGGATTGACCCTAAAAGAAAATCACCAGGGCATATCATAATCACACTCGCTAAAACAAAAAACAAGCAAAAAATCCTGAGAGCAGCTTGAGAAAAACAAGGAGCCACATACAGAGGAGAAACAATAAGACTAACCTCGGATTATTCAGCAGAAACCATGCAGGCAAGAAGGCAATGGAATAACATATATAAAACCTTGAAAGAAAAAAATTGCCAGCCAAGAATAATATATCCTGCAAAACTCTCCTTCAAATATGATGGTGAAATTAGGTCATTTCCAGATAAACAGAAATTAAGGGACTATGTAAAAACCAAACCAAACTTACGAGACTTATTAAAGGAAGTCCTTTGATCTGAGAACAAACAATATCAGACCACAGGCTGAATATAGGACACAGGATTGTACTAGCCAGATATCAACCTAGGAAATGAACTCTTAAGACTATGCAAAACCAAAAGAATTACAAATGGGAACCAGAGAGGTTAATGTGTAAATGACAATAGCATCAGAACAATAAAAGAGGGAATAAACGGTGTAGATATAGAACTTTCTAATGGAGAGGAAGTCAAGCGATATACATAGTAATAACACACTGGTTCAAATCTAGGAAGTAAAATTCAAGGTAACCACAATGAGAGTTAACAAACCCACTCATCAAAATAAAGAGGAAAAACATAAAGTCTCAGTAAAAGCAAAACCAACAAAAACAAAAGAAATGAAAACAAAATCCACAAACAAAATGAACTCAGCACAGGAGAGTAAGAGGAACAAAACTGGAGGATATTATGCTTAGTGAAATAATTCAATCACAAAAGGACAAATATTGTATGAGAGCTCTACAGTATGACTCATGTAAAAGTTTACACGCAAAAAGAAACAATCTTTGTTGGTTACGACGGATGGGAGGAGTGGGGGGGAACTAAGTAGATAAGTGGTAACTTTGGTGAAGGGTAAGACAGTACACATTACTGGGGAAGCCAGCACAACTTGTACAAGGAAAGGTCATGGAAGCTCCATAGACACTTCCAAATTCCCTGAGGGACTGAATTGCTGGGCGGAGGGCTGTGGGGACCAAGGTCTCGGGGAACATCTAGCTCAATTGGCATAACACAGTTTATAAAGACAGTGTTCTACATTCTACCTTGGTGAGTAGCGTCTGGGGTCTTAAAAGCCTGTGAGCAGCCATCTAAGATACTCCACTGGTCTCACCCCTTTGGGAGCAAGGGAGAATTAAGAGAACAAGATACAAGGAAAAGATTAGTCCGAAGGACTAATTGACCACAGCTGCCACGGCCTCCACCAGACTGAGTCCAGTACAGCTAGATGGTGCCTGGCTACAACCACTGACTGTTCTGACCGGGATCACAATAGAGGGTCCTGGACAGAGCTGGAAAAGGGTGTAGAATAGAATTCTAACTCACAAAAAAAGACCAGATTTACTGGCCTGATATACTGGAGAAATCCCAAGAGTATGGCCCCGGAAACCCTTTCAGCTCAGTGGTGAAGCCCCTCCCAAAGTTCACCATAAAGCTGGGGATTGGACAGCCTCATAAAACTAAACAGGACTAATGAGGCACAGCAGTCCAGGGACAAGAACTAGAAGGCAGGAGGGGACAGAGAAGCTGGTGATAGGGTACCCAAGGTTGAGAAGGGACAGTGTTGACATGTCACGGGGTTGTTAACCATTGTCATAGGCAATATGTGTACTGTTTAATGAGAAACTATTTGTTCTGCAAACCTTCATCTAAGCTACAAAAAAAAGAATTATCTATGTGAGATCAAATTGACAACAACAACTCAAAATTTTTGATGGGAAGCCTAGGGGACAGTGAGTTGAAGATAATGGTGATGGAATAATCTGGAAAGGTTAGTAAAAAAAGCAGACAACTGGAAGAATGTAATCGATGTCACTGAACTGTACATGCAGAAACTTTCACAATGGTGTAACTTTGGCTATGTATATTTTCACCAAAAAAAAGCTCATCAAGGTCGAGAAGGGAGAGTGTTGACGTGTCGTGGGGTTGTTAACCAATGTCATAAAACAATACGTGTACTGACTGTTTAATGAGAAACTATAGTTCTGTAAACCTTCATCTAAAGAACAACAAAAAATTAAAAAAAAATAGAGGAAAAACAAAAAGTTTCAGTAAAAACAAAACATACAAAAACAAAAGAAATGAAAAAAAAAACACAATCAAAAGGAATTCAGCACAGGAGAGTATGAAGAACAAAGAAAACGTCAGCACCACAAAACAAAAACCTATAAAATGACAGCAATATACTCACACTTATCAATAATTACACTGAATATAAATGGACTCAGTGCACCCATAAAGAGATGGAGAGTGACAGAATGGATAAGAAAACAAAATTCATCAATATACTGTCTACAAGAGACACACCTAAGAAACAAAGACATGAATTTATTAAAAGTCAAAGGATGGAAAAAAATATATCAAGCTAATAAATACCAAAAAACAGCAGGACTGGCAATACTAATCTCAGATAAATAGACTTCAAGACAAAATCCACCATAAAAGACAAAGAAAGACACTATATAATGATTAAGGGGAAGATCCATTACGAAGACATAACCATAATAAACATCTACGCACCCATGGCAAGCCTCCAAAATACATAAAGCAAACTCTAACAGCACTGAAAAGAGAAACTGACAGTTCAACAATAATAGTAGGAGACTTCCACACACCTCTCTCAGTAAAGGACAGAACAAATAAAAAGAAACTCAGCAAAGATACAGAAGACCTAAAGGGCACAATCAGCCA
>NW_004444006.1:5778483-5800813 GCF_000243295.1 Trichechus manatus latirostris | reverse complement strand
AATGAGAAACTATTTGTTCTGTAAACCTTCAACTGAAGTACAATAAAAAAAGAAAAAAATGAACTAATATAAATAACAGAGAGGAAAAATATTGGAAAAAATTAAAGATGCTCAGAGACCTGTGGAACATCAAAAGTTCTAACATTCATGTCATTGGAATCCCAGAAGGAGAGGATAAAACGATGGGTGTAGAAAATATATTTGAAGAAATAATGACTGAAAATTGCTCCAATTTGGTGAAACGTATTGTTATGGATTGAATTGTGTCCCCCCAAAATGACTGTCAACTTGATTGGGCGATGATTCCCAGTATTGTGTGGTTGTCCACCATTTTGTGATCTGATTTGACTATCCTATGCGTTGTAAATCCTAACCTCTATGATGTTAATGAGGCAGGATTACAGGGAGTTATGTTAATGAGGCAGGACTCAACCTACAGGATTAGTTTGTATCTTGAGTCAATCTCTTTTGAGGTATAAAAGAGAGAAGTGAGCACAGAATAGTGGGACTTTATTATCATAGAACAAGAAGGGCCAGGAGGGGAGTGCGTCCTTTGGATCCAGGGTCCATGAACTGTGAAGCTCCTAGACCAGGGGAGGATTGATGACAAGGACCTTCCCCCAGAGCCAGCAGAGAGAGAAAGCATTCCCCTGGAGCTGGTGCCGTGAATTTAGACTTTAAGCCTCCTAAATTGTGATAGAATAAACTCTGTTTGTTAAAGCCATCCACTTGCAGTATTTCTGTTATAGCAGCACTAAACAACTAGGACAGGTGTGTTTGCAGATTCAAGAAGCTCAGCTAACCCCAACCATGACAAACTCAAAGCAAAGTATGCCCAGGTATATCATAAACAAAGCGGTGAAAAACAGAGATTTTTAAAAAATTTGAAAGAAACTTTAAAAATTATACATTACATACAGTAGAAGAAAGATTCAAAGACTGTGGAATTCTGATAAGAAATTATGAGGTAAGAAGACAATAGAAAAGCCTATTTAAATTGCTGAACAAATGCAACTGTCAACACTGAAGTCTATATCCAGTGCAATAACCTTCAGGAATGAAGATTAAATGAAGACATTTTCATATGAAGGAAAACTAAGAGAATTCATCACCAGCTGATGTGCTTGAAAGGTAATTCTTCAGGGTGGAGGGAAATGGTATCACAAGGAAACTTAGATCTTCAGGAATGGTGGAAAGGCAACAGAAACAGTAAATATCTGGTAAATATAGAAAAGAATTACACTCTTAAGTTCTCTAAAATATATATATATATAGCTATTGAAAGCAAAACTTATAACATAGTGTGGTAAAATTTTGAATGTATGTAGATATAATAAATATAACAATTATAGCATAAAGGTAAGTGGAGCAGGGTAAATGGATCCATGTGGATCCATTAAAAGGTAAGGCCTCTACATTTTACTTAAAGTGGTACAATATTAACTGTAAGTAGACTGTGAAATATTAGGAATGTGGATTGTAATCCATAGTGCAAGCGCTAGAATACAAATACAAGATAAAGCAAAAACATCAATAGGTAGATTAAAAGGGACTACTAAAAACACTCTAATATTCCCAAAAGAAAGCAGGAAATGAGAGAGGAACAAAGAACAGAAGAGACAATCAGAAAACAAATAATAAAATGGCAGACCAAAATCCAACAACATCAACAATTACATTAAGTGTAAATAATCTAAGCACAGCTAATAAAAGACAGATTGTCAAAATGGTTAAAAAAAAAACTATATGCTATCTATAAGAAATCGACTTTAAATATGAAAATACATGAGTTAAAAGTGAAAGGAAATATACATACATATATATATAGATATAGATATATATATATACCATGCAAACTCTAATCATAATAAAGCTGAAGTGGCTATATTAATCTAAAACAAAGTAGACTTCAGAATAAGGAATATTACCAGGGATAAATAGGGACATTACAGAACAATACAATGGTCAATTCAACAAGAAGTGATCAAAATCCTGAATGTGTAAGCAACTAATAACAGAGCTTCAGAATGCATGAAAAAAGAGAGAGCTAAAAGGATAAATAGGCAAATCCACAATTATAGTTGAACTTTTTTTTAAATTGTGCTTTAGGTGAAAGTTTACAGAGCAAATTAGTTTCTCATTAAACAGTTAATACACAAATTGTTTTGTGACATTGGCTGTCAACCGCGTGACGTGTCAACACTCTCTCCTTCTCCACCCCAGTTTCCCTGTTTCCATTCATCCAGTTTTCCTGTCCCTGCCTGCCTTCTTGTCTTTGCTTTTGGGCTGGTGTGCACATTAATCTTCTATGCATGAATAGAACTACAAAGCACGTTCCTCACATATGTTATAGTTGCCCTATAAAAAACCAAAAACCAAACCCATTGCCTTCGAGCTGATTCCGACTCATAGCGACCCTATAGAAATGTCTAATCTTTGGTTGAAGGGTGAACCTCAGGACTGACATCAGTACTGAGTTAAGAGGGTGTCCAGGGGCCACACTGTCTGGGTTTCTCCAGTCTGTGTCAGACCAGCAAGCCTGGTCCTTTTGGGTTTTTTTTTTTTTTTTTTTTTTTTTTTTTGGGTAAATTTGAATTTTGTTCTACATTTTTCTCCCACTCTTTCCAGAACCTTCTATTGTGTCCCTGCCAGAGCAGCTGGTGGTGGTAACTGGGCACCATCTGCTTGTTCTTGGCTGAGACTGGTGGAGGTTGTGGTTGTTGTGATCCGTTAGTCCTTTGAACTAATCTTTCCCTTGTGTCTTTGGTCTTCTCTACTCTCCTTTGTTCCAACCAGGATGTGACCAGTAGATAGATGTATCTTAGTTGGCCGCTCGCAGGCTTTTAAGGCCCCAGATGCTACTCACCACAGTCGGATGTAGAACAATTTCTTTATAGATGTTATGCCAATTGAACCAGATGTCCCCTGAGACCATGGTCTCCAGCCCTCAGCCCAGTAGCTTGGTATCTCGGGGCATTTGATTGTGCCTGTGAAGCTTGTATGACTTTTCCCTGGTCAGGTTGTGCTAACTTCCTCAGTACTTACCCTTCACCAAAGTTACCACTTACCCAGTTGGTGTTTTTCCCTCTCCACGTCTCCCCTCCCACTTGGCCTTCAAAGATTGTTTCTTTCTGTGTGGAAACATTATCATGTGTTTTTATAATAGTGATCACACACAGTATTTGTCCTTTTGTGATTGACTTATTTCACTCAGCATAATGCCCTCCAGATTCATCCATGTTGGGAGATGTTTCACAGATTCATCATTGTTCTTTATTGTTGCGTAGTATTCCATTGTGGGTATGTACCATAGTTTGTTTATCCATTTATCTCTTGGTGGGCACTTAAGTTGTTTCCACCTTTTTGCTATTGTGAATAATGCTGCAATGAACATAGGTGTGCATATGTCTATCCTTGTGATGGCTCTTATTTGTCAGGGATATAGTCCTAGGAGTGGGATTGCTAGATTGTATGGTATTTCTATTTCTAGCCTCTTAAGGAGGTGCCATTTCGTTTTCTGAAGTGGTGGTACCATTTTGCATTCCCAACAGCAGTGCATAAGAGTTCTAATCTCCTGGAAATATCTCTGACATTTGTTATTTTCTGATTCTTTTTTTTTTTTAACTAATGCCAGTAATGTCGGGGTGAGATGGTATCCCATTGTAGTTTTGATTTGCATTTCTCTAATGGCTAGTGGGAAACCCTGGTGGCGTAGTGGTAAAGAGCTACAGCTGCTAATAAAAACGTTGGCAGTTCAAATCCACCAGGAGCTACTTGGAAACTCTATGGGGCAGTTCTACTCTGTCATATAGGGTCACTATTTCAGAATTGACTTGATGGCAGTGGGTTTTTTTATTTTTTATTTTGGTAATGGCTAGTGATCACGAGCATTTCCTCATGTGTCTGTTACCTGGCTGAATGTGAAGTGTCTGTTCATATCCTTTGCCCATTTTTAATTGGATTATTTGTTTGTTTGTTTTTTATTGTACAGGTATTGGATTTTCCTATAGATTTTAGCAATTAGAACTTTGTCAGATAAGTCACAGCCAAAATTTTTTTTCCAGTCTGCAGGTTCTCTTTTTACTCTTTTGGTGAACTCTTTTGATGAGCTTAAGTGTTTAATTTTTAGAAGATCCCGTTTAGCTAACTTATCTTCTGGTGTTTGTGTATTCTTAATTATGGTTTGTATCCTGCTAATGCCATATTTTAGGGCTCCTAGTGTTCACGCTATTTTTTCTTCCATGATATTTATAGTTTTTGGTTTTATATTTAGATCTTTGATCCATTTTGAATTAGTTTTTCTGTATGTTGTGAGGTATGGGTTCTGTTTTTTATTTATTTATTTGTTTTTACAGATGGACATCCAGTTTTGCCAGTGCCATTTGTTACAAAAATTGTCTTTTTCCCCATTTAACGGACGTTGGACCTTTGTCAAAGACCAGGTGGCTGTAAGTAGATGGATTTATGCCTAGGTTCTCAATTCTGTTCCATTGGTCAATGTGTCTGTCATTGTACCGGTACTAGGTTGTTTTGACTATCGTAGCTGTACAGTAGGTTCTGAGGTCAGGTAGTGCAAGGCCTCCTACTTTGTTCTTCTTCAATAATGCTTTACTTATCCAGGGATCTTTGCTTTCCATATAAAGTTAATGATTAGTTTTTCCATCTCTTTAAAGAATGCTGTTGGTATTTGGATTGGGATTGCACAGTATTTGTAGATTGCTTTGGGTAGAATTGACATTTTCACAGTGTTGAGTGTACCTATCCATGAGTATTGTACGTTTTTCCATTTATGTAGGTCTCTTTTGGTTTCTTGCAGTAGTTTTTTGTAGTTTTATTTATGTAGGCCCTTTACATCCTTGGTTAGATTTATTCCTAAGTATTTTAGTTTTTTAGGGGCTATTATACATGGTATTGTTTACCTGATTTCCTTTTCATAGTTCTCTTTATTGGTGTATAGCAATCCAGCTGATATTTGTGTATTTATCTTGTGTCCTGTTACTCTGCTGAATCTTTCTATTACTTCCAGTAGTTTCGTGGAGTCTTTTGGGTTCTCTATGTATAGTATCATATCTCCCACAAATAGGGACAGGTTTACTTCTTCCTTTCCAATCTGGATGCCCTTTATTTCTTTTTCTTGCCTTAAAGCTCTAGCTATGACTTCCAGCACAATGTTAAATGTGAGTGGTGATAGAGGGCATCCTTGTCTTGTTCCTGTTCTCAAGCAGAATGTTTTCAGCCTCTCTCCATTAAGAATGATGTTGGCTGTTGGTTTTGTATAGATGCCCTTTATTATGTTGAGGAATTCCCTTCTATTTCTATCTTATGGAGAGTTTTTATCAGGAATGGGTGTTGGACTTTATCAAATACATTTTCTGTGTCAATTAAGATGATCATGTGATTCTTTTCTTTTATTCTGTTTATGTGGTGTATTACCTTGATTGATTTTCTAATGTTGACCCATCCTTGCATATCTGGTAGAATCCCACTTGGTCATGGTGTATTATTTTTTTGATATGATGCTGAATTTTATTGGCTAGAATTTTGTTGAGAATTTTTGCATATATATTCATATGAAATATTGGTCTGTAATTTTCTTTTTTCTGTGGTGTCTTTGCCTGGTTTTGGTATCAGGGTTATGTTGGCTTCATAGAATGAATTTGGAAGTATCCTTCCCTTTTCTATGTTCTGAAATAGTTTGAGTAGTACTAGTGCGAGTTCTTCTTTGAATGTTTGGTAGAATTCTCCAGTGAAGCCTTCTGGGCCAGGACTGTTTTTTCATTGGAATTTATTTATTTATTTATTTTTATTACCTTTTCAATCTCTTTTTATGGGTCTGCTCAGATTTTCTACCATGGTTTGTGTCAGTTTAGGTAGGTAATTTGAGGAAATTTTTCGATTTCTCTGAATTTTCAAATTTGTTGAATTATAGTTTTTCATAGTACTTTGTTATGATCCTTTTTGTCAGTTAGGTGTGTTGTAATGTCCCCCCCCCGCCCCATTTCATTTCTCATTTGGATTATTTGCTTCATCTCCTGCTTTTCTTTTGTCAGTTTGGCCAATGGTGTCTCAATTTTGTTGATCCTTTCAAAAGAATCAACTTTTGGTTTTGTTGATTCTTTTTATTGCTTTTCTATTTTCTATTTCATTCATTTCTGCTCTAATCTTTATTATTTCCTTTCTTCGGGTGGCCATGGCCTTCTTTTGCTGTTCTCTTTCTATTTGTTCAAATTGTAGGGCTAACATTTTGATTTTGTTCCTTTCTTCTTTTTTGATGTGTGTGCCTATTGCTCTAAATTGACCTCTTAGCACTGCCTTTGTTGTGTCTCAAAGGTTTTGGTATGATATGTTTTCATTCTCTTTTGATTCTAGAAATTTTTTTCTTTCCATCTTTGATTTCTTCTATTACCTGGTGGATTTTAAGCAAGGTGTTATTCACTTTCTGTGTATTTGATTTTTTATCCTTGCACTTTCTGTTATTAATTTCTACCTTTATGGCATTGTGATCAGTGTAGATGTTTTGTATTATCTCAATGTTTTGGACTTTTTTTGAGGGTTGATTTGTGGCCTAACACGTGTTCTATTCTGGAGAATGTTCCATGCGGGCTGAGAAATAAGGTATACTTTGCTGCTGTTGGGTGGAGTCTTCTATATATGTCTATGAGGTCAAGATGGTTGACTGTGGCCTTTAGGTCTTTTGTAACTTTGTTGAGTTTCTTTCTAGATAATCTGTCCTTTACCGAGAGTGGTGTGTTGAAATCTCCTTCTAATATTGTGGAACTATCAATTTCTCTTTTTAGTGCTGGTAACAGTTTGTTTTATGTACTTTGGAGCCTTGTCATTGGGTGCAAAGATATTTATTATGGTTATGTCACCATGGTGGATTGTCCCTTTAATCATTACAAAATGTCCTTCCTGGTCTTTCATGGTGGATTTTGCCTTAAAGACTATTTTATTTCAGATTCATATTACCACCCCTGCTCTCTCTCTTTTTTTTTTTTTTGGTTGCTGTTTCCTTTTATATATATATTTTTTGCATCCTTTGGTTTTTCATATATTATGTCTTTGTGTCTAAGGTGTGTCTCTTGTAGACAGTATATTGATGTGTGTCATGGATTGAATTATGTCCCCTAAAAAATGTGTGTATCAATTTGGCTGGGCCATGATTCCTGGTATTATGTGATTTTCCTATATGTTGTATATCCTACCTCTATGATGTTAATCGGAGGATGGGCAGCAGTTGTGTTAGTGAGGCGGGACTCAATCTACAAGTTTGGATTTTATCCTGAGGCAATATCTTGAGATATAAAAGAGAGAAGCCAGCAGAGAGACAGGGGGACTTCATACCACCAAGAAAGCAGTGCCAGGAACAGAGCGTACCCTTTGGCCCTGGGGTGCCTGTGAGGAGAAGCTCCTAGTCTGGGGGAACATTGATGAGAAGGCTGACAGACAGAGAAAGGCTTCCCCTGGAGCTGACGCCCTGAATTTGGACTTTTAGCCTACTTTACTGTGAAGAAATAAATTTCTCTGTGTTAAAGCCATCCATTTGTGGTATTTCTGTTGTAGAAGCACTAGATGACTAAAACAGTGGGTCATTTTTTTTTATACGTTCTGTCACTGTCTGCTTTGTTCTGGAACTCCGATCACACACAGATTTTTGCCTTGACTGTATCCCACATAGTTCTTAGGTTTCTTCATTTTTCTGAATTCTCTTCTCTGATTTTTCCTCAAAGTGGCATCCATAGATTTGTCCTCAATTTCGCTAATTCTGTATTCCATTGTTTCAAATTTGCTCCTAAAACCTTCTATTGCGTTGTCCATTTCTGAAATTTTGTTGTTTATGTTTTGGATTTCTAATTGCTGTTTTTGTATAACTTCTAATTATTTACTTTGTCCTTGTATTATTTCCTGAATTTTTCTATTGCTTTGACTGTGTTTTCTTTGATTTTGGCTATGTTTTTGATGGTTTTGTCTGTGTTTTCCTTGATCTCTTTCCTAAATTTTTTGACAGCCTGGAATATTAGACTTTTGAATTCCCTATCTGGTAGTTCCATTGCCTTTTCTTCTGCTGGAAGGTCGACTGATGCTTTTTTCTAATCACCTACTGGAGTCATCTTCTCCTTTTTTTTATATATATGTTTTGATATTGTGTGCTGTCCCTGAGACATTCAGGTATTATTTTCTTTATCGATTGGTTGTAGGTTTGTTTGTATTGCCCTGTTTTTTGGTTTTGTTTGGTTATGCCTGGGTGGGTAGGCTGGGTGTGCTTCATTGCTTGCTTGTCTGTGGGCAGGATAGTTCTCACTGCTTTGTCCTGGTGTGCAGGGCCAGTTGCTCAGCTATGGTGAGGCAGGGCAGGTCCAGCAGGGGGGAGAAGAGGCAGAGAAGGGTCATTTGTCTGCAGCATGGACTGTGTTGGGGGCTGGATATGGGCCATGGTGGGCAGTGGCAGGTGTCTGCAGCCGGCTGAGGAGGACCTGGGGTCCAGGCCGAGTCCCCTTCGGGCAGCAAGGCAGAAGAGAGAAGTAGGAGGGGGGTTAAGGCAGGAGCAGATGGGGCTATACGGAAGGGGGCAATAGGGTGGATGGTACTGTGTTGCTCAACAGTCGGGGTTGTGGTGATATGGTGGTTATAGCCGCTGTTCATCAGAGGGGTGGGAGTTGTAGGAGCATGTTTCTGTGGTTACTGGGTGGGAGAGCCTGGGCTCCTCCTTGAGTTGCAGCCAGCAAATGTGGTCTTACTTAGCCCTGGGTGTGTGTACCTCTATCTCCCATTGGAAATTCTGTGGTAGTGCCTTTCTGCATGTGGGGTTGTTGGTTTTATTCAAAGATGGCCACACTGAGTCACGCCATCTGGCTGGGAACCTCCAAGCCATATCTCTATTCCTTCCCCATTTTCTATCAGTTTGTTTCTTCTTTTCCGCAGTGACTTCTGATCTAATACTTTATCCCTTCATATAAGGTTCAGGGTTCCAGGATTGATGTCTGTATCTGTTTTACTTGGTTTCTCAGATCTTTGTTGCAGTGGAATGGCTTAGTGTGTCTGACTAGTCCACCATCTTGGCTCTGCCAATATTTGGAGACTTTAACACTTTTATCAGCAATGAATAAACAAGTAGACAGAAAATCAGTAAGTATAGAGAAATGCACATCACTATCAACCAACTAGATCTCATTGACAAGAGTAATGCAATATAATACAGTATGAGAAGAGTACACACTTTTTTTACAAGTGCATATGGAGCATTCACCAAATTAGACATATTCTAGTTCATAAAATAAACCTCAACAAGTTTTTAAAGAACTGAAATCATATAAAGTATGCTCTCTAACCATAACAGAATTAAACCAGAAATCAATAACAGAATGCAAAAGAATCCCCAAATGTTTGAAAATTAAAAATAATCCATGAGTCAAAGTCTCAAGGGAAATTTTAAAATATTGTCAACTGAATGAAAATGAAAATACAACATATCAAAATTTGTGGGATGTAGCCAAAACCGTGCTGACTATGAAACTTATATCATTAAATGTTTACATTAGAAGAAAAGAAAAGACTGAAATTAGTAATCTAAGCCACTAACTTAAACAATAAAGAAGTATAAGTTAAATCCAAAGCCTAAAAAAGGAAATAGATAAAAGCAGACATCAATTTAATCATTTGTCTCTGTTATTTTTCTGTTTTCAGTCAAATCAAAAGCTGTTCATTTCAAAAGAATAATAAAATGAATAAGCCTATAAGCATACTGACCAGGAAAATAGAGAGAAGACACAAAATATGGATACTAAGAATGAAAGAGAGGACATCAATATTGACTCTACAGGTATTGAAAGGATAATAAGAGAATATTATAAATAATCCTATGCCCATAAATTTGACAACTCAGATAAAAGGGACCAATTCCTTGAAAGATACAAATTATCAAAGCTCAATGAAAATGAAATGGATAACCTGAACATACATGTACCTATTATAAAATTGATTTGTTTTTAATTAACCTTTTAGCAAAGCAAGGCCAAGATGGCGGAATAGTCAGATGCTTCTTGTCATCCCTCTTACAAGTGAATTAATTATATATGACCATCTAGGAGCCCTGATCATCAAAGACAAAGCTCAAGAGTCAGACTGAGAAGGAGGGGGAAGGAGAGGCAATTCAAAAGCAGTGAATAAGTGCCAGTCATGAGGCTGCCAGCACTCTGCTGGCTGGGTCGGCTGACGCATGCAGGCTGAAGCAAGCAGCAGCATTTGGGATGTGTCTCTCCTTTCTTTTCTTCTAATGTGGAAGTGGCCCTGGACCTGTGAAAGTTAAGTGCAAGTGACTAAACTACCATGCGGGGACAAAATAACCCCTCCACCTCCTGGAGTTTCAAGGCAGAGAAGTGCCTCTTTCCCCTCACCAACCCCCCACCCTGCTCTTCTCTGACACCAGTCCTGCAGTATTCAACTACTACCACACCCCCTAAGCCATAACTCAGGGCTATTCACACCCAAACTGGCCTTGTGGTTTTAAAAAAACACCATGCCCCCTAAGCTGAGAACTCAGAGCAGGTCAAGAAGACCTGTACCTTTGCCTAGGCACTGCCATAAGGGGTCTATGGGTTACCAGCACTTTTCACCCTTGTCTAGACCTGTGTGAGCTGATTCAACAGCACACACACTCATCAGTACAAAACAACAGGGCATACACCTGAAGCCTATTTTCAGCTGTAGCAGCCAAAGGGGAGTTGCAGATTCATGACATTTGACACCACCCTGCCCATTAAGCAAGGACCTCCCCCACCCACATCAAGGGACAGAAGGCTGGCAGTACCACCCACTCCATCTAGCCACTCATGACAGGAGTCTGAGAATAAGTGGTGCATCCCAGTCCCTCCAGCCAACAGCATCGGGTGCCCAAACACTGGTTGCAATACCCACCACCCTATGCGCTCTAGGGGACTGGGACACACTCTCTACCCAGGCACCTGGAGGCAGCTGTCAGCCCCATGCCTTGCTCTGCACATAGCCTCCTACTGCAACCAGATACTTGTGCCTGCTCTGAATATCCCTATGCAGCCCTGTCCATCTAGGACTGTAGGTGAGAGTCTCCATCACACGCTCAGTGACCAACAACCTAGACACCTGTGCCACACTCGCACAAGAAAAGTAAACAGACTTTTGGGCTCACATACCTAGTAGCTGCTCTAACCACTGGAGACAGGATGTGACAGCTTCATAGATGACAATAACCAAGACAACTCACAAGCCCAGCCTACATGGGCATATCAAAACAAAACAAAAAGCTACAACACAGTAAACAAACATACAATAAATAAATATAATAACTTACTGATGTCTCAGAGACAACAGTAAATATAAAATTACATAAAAAAGCAGGTCAAGATGGCTCCAGCAAGCCACCAATATAAAGAACCAGGTAACCTTTGAGAGGAAGATAAGGTCATGGAATTACCTGAGACAGAATTCAAAAGATTAATATACAGAACTCTGCATGAGATCAGAAAGGAGATCAGGCAAAACTCAGACCAAGTCAAGGAACACAGACAAAGCAATAGAGGAATTCAGAAAAACAATACAAGAACAGAACGACAAATTTAACAGGCTGTTAGAAACAATAGAGAGACAGCAACCAGAAATCCAAAAAATTAACAACAAAATTTCAGAATTAGATAACTCAATAGTAGGTTATAGGAGCAGAATTGAGGCAATGGAAGTCAGAATTAGTGAGATTGAAGACAAATCCCTTGACACCAATTTATTTGAGGAAAAAACAGAAAAAAGAATTAAAAAAATGAAGAAACCCTAAGAATTATGTGGGATACTATCAAGAGGACAAACTTACAAGTGACTGGAGATTGGCGTACCAGAACAGGGGGTGGGGGGATAACAGAAAATACAGAGAGAATTGTTGAAGATTTGTTGGCAGAAAACTTCCCTGATATCATGAAAAACTAGAAGATATCTATCCAAGAAGCTCAATGAACACCACACAGGGTAGATCTCAGAAAAAGTCACCAAGACATATAAACAGACTTGTCAAAACCAAAGACAAAGGTAGAATCTTAAAAGCAGGTAGGGATAAATGAAAGCCACATACAAAGGAGAACCAATAAGATTAACCTCGAACTACTCAGCAGAAACCATGCAGGCAAGAAGGAAATGGGATGACATATATAAAGCCTTGACGGAGAAAAATCCCAGCCAAGAATTATATATCCAGTAAAACTGTCTCTCAAATACGATGGCAAAATTAGGGCATTTCCAGATAAACAGAAGTTAAGGGAATTTGTAAAAACCAAACCAAAATTACAAGAAATATTAAAGTGAGTACTCTGGTTAGAGAAACAACAATATCAGACAAAAACTCAAGACTATAACACAGGACAGAACAATTAGTTATCAACCCAGATATGGAAGTTGCAAATACAAGTCAAAGCTAAAAAACTGAAAACAGGAAAACAGAGATGTCGATATGTAAAAGATGACAATGTCAAAATAAAAAAGAGGGAATACACAGTGTAGTCATAGAACTTCCATATGGAGAGGAAGTTAAGGCAATATCAAGAAATAAGAGATCAGTTTAAACTTAGAAAAATAAAGGTAAA
Organism: Trichechus manatus latirostris; assembly: GCF_000243295.1. NCBI lineage: Eukaryota > Metazoa > Chordata > Mammalia > Sirenia > Trichechidae > Trichechus > Trichechus manatus. The sequence continues at coordinate 5,788,211 of NW_004444006.1, read as the reverse complement.
TTTTAAGGAAACCACAAAGGAAGTTAACAAATCTACACATCAAAAAAGGAGAAAAACATAAAGACTCAGCAAACAGAAAATCAATGATACTGAAAAAGATTAAAAGAAAATACGTAAAGAAAAATGACTCAACAAAGATAATTAAGTGGAACAAAAAAATTGTAAAAACCACACCAAAAAAAAAAAAACATCAAAATGACAGCAGTAAACTCATACCTATCAACAATTACACTGACTGAGACTGAAGGAACTCCGAAAGCATAGCCCCCGGACTCTCTGTCAACCCAGAACTAAAACAATTCCTGAGGTCAACTCTTCAGACAAAGATTGGACTGGACTGTGGGACATAAAATGATACTTGTGAAGAGTGTGCTTCTTAGCCCAAGTAGATACATGAGACTAAATTGGCAGCCTCTGTCCAGAGGTGAGATGAGAAGGCAGAGAGGATTAGGAGCTGGTTGAATGGACATGGGAAATCAAGGGTGGAAAGGAGGAGTGTGCTGTCACAGTATAGGAGCAATTAGGGTCACATAACAATGTATGTATAAATTTTTGTATGAGAGACTAACTTGAATTGTAAGCTTTCACTTAAACTGCAATAAAAAAATAAAAATAAAATAAAAAAACAGCCTGGTACTGGTAAAATGACAGACACGTTGACCAAAGGAACAGAATTCAGAATCCAGATGTAAATCCATCTACCTACTGTGTCCTGGTCTTCAAGAAAGGTCCAAAGTCCATTAAATGGCAGAAAAAACAAGCTTTTTAACAAATAGTGCTGGCAAAACAGGACCCACACCTCACACCATACACAAACACTAAATCAAAATTGATTAAAACCTAAATATAAAACTAAAAACAATAAACATCATGGAAGAAAAAATAGGATCAATGCTAAAAGCTCTAATACACGCCATAAATAGGATACAAATCACAACTAATGATATAGAAACACCAGAACATAAGCTAGATATATGGAATCTTCCAAAAATTAAACACTTATGCTCATCAAAAGACTTCACCAAAAGAGTAAAAAGAAAACCTACAGAGTAGGAAAAAAATTTTGGCTATGACAAAGCTGACAAAGGTCTAATTGCTAAAATCTGTATGAAAATCCAACACCTCTGCAACAAAAAGACAAATAATCCAATTAAAAAATGAGCAAAGGATATGAACAGACACTTCACCAAAGAAGACTTTCAGGCATCTAAAAGACACATGAGGAAATGCTTGCAACCACTAGCCATTAGAGAAATGCAAATAAAAACTACCATGAGATACCATCTCAGGTCGACGTTACTGGCACAAATCGAAAAACAGAAAATAACAAATGTTGGAGAGGCTGTGGGAAGATTGGAACTCTTATGCACTGCTGGTGGGAATGCAAAATGATACAACCATTTTGGAAAATGATATGCCACTTTCTTAACAAGCTAGAAATAGAAATACCATATGATCCAGCAATTCCACTCCTAGAAATAGATCCCGGAGAAATAAGAGCCATCACATGAATAGGCATATGCACACCCATGTTCATTGCAGCATTGTGCACAATAGCAAAGAGATGGAAAAAACCTAAGTGGCCATCACCAGAAGAATGGATAAACAAACTATGGTACATACACACAATGGAATACTATGTAATGAGAAAGAATAATGATGAATTTGTGAAACATCTCACAATATGGATGAATCTGGAGAACATTATGCTGAGTGAAATATGTCAATTACTAAAGGACAAATACTGTATGAGACAACTTTTATAAGAACTCATGAAAAGGTTTACACACAAAAAGAAACAATCTCTTAATGTTACAAGGGAGGGGACGGGTAGGGAGAAAAAAACACTAATTAGACAATAGATAAGTGGTAACAGATGAAGGGTAGGACAGTACAAAATACTAGGGAAACCAGCACCACTTGACCAAGCCAAAGTCATAAAAGCTTCATAGACACATCCAAACGCTCATAGCGATTGAGTTACTGGTCTGAGGGCCGGGTACCATGGTCTCGGGGGACATCTAGCTCAGTTGGCATAACATAGATTATAAGGAAACTGTTCTACATCCTACTTTGGTGAGTATAGTCTGGGGTCTTAAAAGCTTGTGGGTGGCCATCTGAGATATAGCTACTGGTCCCACCCCACCTGGAGCAAAGGAGAATGAAGAAAACCAAAGACACAAGGGAAAGATTAGTCCCCCGGACTTAGTCGAGCAAAACTAGATGGTGTCTGGCTACCGTCACTGACTGCTCTGACACGGATCACAATAGAGGGTCCCAGACACAAGGGGAGAAAATTGTAAAACAAAATTCTAACTCACAAAATATGACCAGACTTACTGGTCTGAGGACTGGAGAAACCCCTAGAGTATGGCCCCCAGACATCCTTTTAACTCAGTAGTACAGTCACTCCTAGGTTCTCCCTTCAGCCAAAGATTAGACAGGCCCATAAAACAATAATACATGCAGCTCAACCATGTATTGGAGACTAAATGGGCACACCAGCCCAGGGGCAAGGATGAGAAATTATAATAATGTTACAAAAATGTGTATAAATTATTGAAAGGGAAACCTAATTTGCTCTGTAAACTTCCACTCAAATGACAATAAAATGTTTAAAAAAATAAAATAAGACCTCCATAAAAAAGAAAGAAAAGAGGAAATGTCTCAAGTAAATAATATAAACAAATTTTAAAAAGTTAATAAGACTAGAAGAGAAAAATTTAACTAAATGTAAGCAAAACGAAAGGAATAATTACAAGAGCAGAAATCAATGAAATTTTTAAAACCAAGAAAAATCAATGAAACCAAAACTGGTTCTTTGAAAAGATCAATACAATTGTTAAAATAGTAGCCATACAGACTCTTTTAGTTATCTAGTGTTGCTATAACAGAAATATCACTTGCAGGTGGCTTTAACAAACAGAAATTTATCTTCTGACAGTTTAGGTGACTAAAAGTCTAAATTCAGGGTGCTGGCTCTAGCGGAAGGCTCTCTCTCCCTCTCTTTCCACTCTGGAGGAAAGTCCTTTCTCTTTTCAGCTTCCATTCTTAGGTTCCTTGATGATTACCTGGAATGTATCTTTCCCTCCATTTGAGCTTACTTCCTGGCTTACTCTGTTCTTTTATATCTTGATCCATAACAGTCTGTGTGATAATTAATTGTGAAAGATTTGTTTTTCAGTCTGTTATGGATTGAATTGTGTCACCCAAATATATGTGTTGTAAATCCTAACCCATATACCTGTGGTAAGAATCCCATTTGGAAATGGGTTTTCTTTATTATGTCAATGAGGCAGTAGCAGCATAAGGTTTGTCTTAAGTCAATCTTTTTTAATATATAAAAGTAGTTTAAGCCAGCAGCAAAAAGCAGAGATGGGGGAAAGATCGACGCCAAGCCACTCGAAGATTGCCCAAGTATTTTAGAAGACTGCCGAGGAACAGAAGCTCAAAAGAAACAAGGAACTTCCTCCAGAGTCAACAGAGAGAGAAAGCCTTCCCCTAGAGCTCAAACCCTGAACTTGGACTTTTAGCCTCCTGTTAGAAAATAAATTTGTTTATTAAAGCCACCCATTTGTGATATTTATGTTATAGCATCACTAAATAACTAAGATACAGACCAAGAGAAAAAGAGAGAAGGCACAAATTACCACTATCAGGAATGAAAGTAGGCTAACACTACACACTCTTTGGACATTAACAAGACAAAAAGGGGATACTCTGAACAGCTCTATGTCCATAAATGTGACACTTAGATGAACTAATCCGATTTTTTTGAAAGATACAAAATCGCAAAACTAACTCACGAAGAAACAGACAACCTGAACAGTTTTATATCTACTAATTAAATTGAATTTACAGTTATAAACCTTAGAGCAAAGAAAATTCCAGGCTGATATGGTTTCATGGGAGAATTTTACTAAATATTTAAATAAGATTAGTGTATACAGGCAGTCCCCAACTTATGACCGGGCTCCATTCAGACAACTCCTTTGTGAGTCAGTTCTGACGTAAATCAAATACCTCTTTTTTTTTAGTTTTCATTATTATTGCCTTTTATTATCAGTAACTTTATAAATCTAATCTTTGTACCTCTGCAAGTGAACATCTGAGAATGATAACATCTGCAAATTAAACACTGCAACACTGTATTTAGTACATATTACTAAAGATAAGTTGTACTAAAAAATAAAAAACAGATGGTTATCAGTGCAGATAGTTGTAACTCTAATACATTGTAAGTAGTGGACTACCTGTGGCAAAATTCACCCACTTTAAGTGAACAATTTGATGAGTTTTGACCTATATGACTATCTTTCCAGGATAAAAGCAGAAAATTGATGTCTGGGAGTTAGTACTTATTTATTCAGTAGCACTACCTTACATAAAGTAATTAAGTGGCTAGACTGAGAATAATAACATATTTTTCATTATGGTACAGCGATCAAAAGTTACAAAATGTAGACTCTATTTACACACATTTTTAGCATCTATTTGTACCTAAGACTGAACTAGAGTCCCTGTCCCCAAGGAATTAACAATGTAGCTGTAAAATTAAGACTTGCAAAGTCAAGTGAGGCCCAAGAGAGGTAGAGTTTGAGGGTTTGAAGACTGGATAGAATTTAAGAAGCAAGAAGATAATGCTACCACTTCCATTCACAACCTAGCTGCCATTTTATACTAGTAAGACAATATGCTTCCTATCTCCAAACATCAGGAGCTTGATCTTGGTAAATAATACTGCCTATGTCTGGAATGCCCTTCCCACTCTTTTCCACCAAGTTATATCCCTTCACGCTTTGAAAACCCTTCTAAGGATTCATCTCCTCTAGGATGGATTTACTGATGAATTAATTTATTCATTCAAACATATTTATTGAGCACCTAATGAATCTAGGTACAGTGGAGACAACAGTGAACAAAACAAAATCCCCACACTCAATGAGCTCTCTCACTCTAAAGGGAAGAGACACACAGTAAACAAATAAACAAATGAAAAATATGAAAAGTAGTGACAACTGATATGAAGAAAAACAAAGCAGGATAAGATGTCAAACAAGGTTCAGGGGTGAATTTTTGTGTGCTATAAAATGTGGTCTCAGGAGGATATTTGTGATTTGAGGAGTGAGCCAAAAAAAATGAGAAAGCAAACCATATGGTGCACATCTGTGGAGTAAGGAGCATCCCAGACAGAGGGATCAGAATGTGTAAAGGGAGAGGTGGGGCCAAGATGGTGAAGTAGTCAGACACTTCCTGTGGTCCCTCTTACAACAAAGACTCGAAAAAAATGAATTGATTATAAATGACAATCTAGGAGCCCTGAACATCAAAGGCAAAGCTGAAGAATCAGACTGAGTGGAAGGGGGAGGGAGAGATGGCTTGGAAGCAGCAAGAGTTTACAGACCTGACCCAGCAGGAGCTGGCACCCTTCAGGCCAGATTGGCTGCCATGTGTGGTGAGGCAAGCAGCAGTGCTCAGGATACATTTTCCATATCAGGAGAGACCAAGAGGCAGAGAGTCTACTCGGGCCTCCAGAACCAGTGAAAAGCAGCACATAATCAGCAAAAGATAAGTACTTGTGTCTGACCTACCACGTGGATCAGAAAACTCCCACTTTGGGAAAAACCTCTCTCCCATTTACCTGCCTCCTCCCTGCTCTGCATTCTGTCCCAGGCTGGCTTCAGTGATTTCCAAATCCCCTGGGCCGGAAGTAGAACCTGTCATGAGCCTTGAGCCATTCTCCAGGCCTTGGAGAGAGAACAAATGAACAAACAGGAAAAAATAATCTGCCAGCTCCCCTAAGGCGGAAAGTCAGAGTAAGCACAGCTCTTTTACCTAGGCACAAGCATAAAGGGTCCAAAGACTTTGAATGCCTTTCATCCTTGCATAGACCTGTGAGGGTCCATTTCAACAATGTAGGCCCTCATTATAATAGTACAACAGGGTATATACCTATATCCTAATTTCAAATGTATCAGCTATATGGTGAAATGGCAGGTTCGTGACATTTGACAATGTTCTGCCCATTGAGCAGGGTCCCCACCTACCCACATCAGGGGCCTGAAGACTGCTGGCTCCACCCATGCCACCTAGCCACCCATGACAGGGGTCCAAGAATAAGTGGTGCCTCCCAGTCCTTACAATCTAAAGCACTGGGTGCCCATATCCAGCTGCAAAACCCACCCACCTATATGTTCCAGGGAACAGGGATGCATTTTCTTCCCAGACACTCAGCAGCAGCCGACAGCCCCCTGCCTTGCTCAATGTGTGACTGTCTAGTGCAGCCAGATACCTGTGCCTACACCACACATTTGGTGAGTGACTACCTGGACACCTTAGCTGAATCCATAAAAGAAAAGTTAACTAACTCCTGAACTCACATACCTAGTAACAGATCGAAACACCTGGTGACAGGACGCTAGAGCTTCAAAGGCGCCAGTAATCAAACTAGCTCACATGAGCAGCCTATTTGGGTATATCAAAACAAAACAAAAAAGAAGCTACAACACAGTAAGCAAACATAAAATAAATAAATATAATAACTTATTGATGGCTCAGAGACAACAGTCAATACCAAATCATGTAAAGAGGCAGACCATGATGGCTTCAGCAAGGTCCGAAAACAAAGAATCAAGAAATTTTCCAGAGGAAGAGAACTTCTTGGAATTACCAGAGGTAGAATACAAAAGATTAATATACAGAACTCTTCAAGATATTAGGAAGGAGATCTGGCAAAACGCACAAGCCAAGGAAAACAAAAAGCAATAAAGGAACTTAAGAAGATGAGAGAAGAGCATAATGACAAATTTAACAGGCTGCAAGAATCCGTACAGAGACAGCAATCAGAAATTCAAAAGGTTAACAAATAAAATTTCAGAATTAGACAACTCAATAGAAAGTCATAGGAGCAGACTTGAAGAAATGGAAGTCAGAATTAGTGAGACTGAAGATAAAGCACTTGACATCAAATTATTTGAGGAAAAATCTGATAAAAGAATTCTAAAAAAAAAATGAAGAAACCCTAAGAATTATGTGGGACTTTATCAAGAGGAATAATCTACAAGTGATTGGAGTACCAGAATGGGAGGGGGGATAACAGAAAATACATAGAGAATTGTTGAAGATTTGTTGGCAGAAAATGTCCCTGATGTCATGAAATATGAGAAGATATCCATCCAAGATGCTCACCGAATCCCACATAAGGGAGATCCCAAAAGAAAGTCACCAAGACATATTATAATCAAACCTGCCAAAACCAAAGATAAAGAGAGAATTTTAAGAGCGACTAGGGATAAACGAAAAGTCATCTACAAAGGAGAGTCAATAAGACTAAGCTTGGACTAATCAGCAGAAACCATGCAGGCAAGAAGGCAATGGGATGACATATATAAAGCCCTGAAGGAAAAAAAAATTGCCAGCTAAGAATTATATAATCAGGAAACTGTCTCTCAAATAAGATGGCGAAATTAGGGCATTTCCAGATAAACAGAAGTGTAGGGAATTTGCAAAAACAAAAAAAAATTACAAAAAATATTAAAGGGAGTCTTCCAGTTAGAAAATCAATAACATGAAATAACAACCCAAGACTAGAAAACAAGACAGAGCAACCAGATATCAACCCAGATAGGGAAGTCACAAAAATAAATCAAAGCTAAAACACTGAAAATAGGGAAACAGATGTCAATATGTAAAAGATGACAACATTCAAACAAAAAAAGAGATTAAAAAATGTAGTCAGACTTCCAGCAACATGGTGCTCTAGGCAGAAGCATCACGTTGTCCCTCCACAGCAAAGATCTGAAAAACTAAGCCAAACAGAAAAAACAGCAATCCTGAAAACCTAAAACATCAAACGAAGAGATAAAGAACTCAGCCAAGTACCAAATGGAGTGAGAAAACTGACAGAGAATGGAGAGTGAGGAGAAGTTCATGCAGAGGTCCCCTATCAGCTAACGCAGCGTGGATCCACCATCTTGGACTCCTATCAGAGACCAGCAAATAGGGGGTATGAGAAAGCAGCTTCACGGAGCTTCCAGAAGGAGACAGAACAACCGGTGATTTGTGATATGTGCTTTCCCACCCCCATCCTTCTTCACCCCCACTTGCCCTCCTCTGCTTCTTGTGGCCACAGTCTTTTGGCTAGGAAAAACCAGCTGCTTGGATTCCACCCGCAGGCACTGGCCGACACACTGAGTGCCATTTGTTGCCTGTTGGTGTTGCTTTTTTACGCTTCGTTTGATTTCTTCCTTACCTCTCACCACCTCCCCCTCCTGTCGCTAGAATACCTGGCTCCGTGGGCCATCTTTGCTTCTTCCTAAGGGGCTGCGGAGCTCTGTTAGAGTGTGGAACTGCTTCTCGGTCTGGGCTGCCACGCTGGTGGGATCCCAGGGCTTTTGTTTGTTTGTTTTGAGTTGTTTGTTTTATTTTCCTTTTCTTGAGTTGGGAGCCTGTTCAGGCTGGGGAGTGCTACGTGGCTTGGGACTTACCCCATCAGCTTGCACAGACGCGAAGAGGGATCCCTGAGGACATTTCTTTTTTTGTGGTTTCTTATTTATGTTTTATGGGGGGCTTACTTCTTTTTTCTAAAAAAATTTGTTCTGTTTTGTTTTCCCTCTTTTTCCTTTTTTGTCTTTCTTCATTACTCAGTTTCTCATCTCTCTATACTTTCCTTCTTGTCCTGTCCCCTGAATACCTGGTGCTGAATACCTCTACGCTTCCTAGCCAGGCTGTACTGCAACACCTAGGAACAACTTCCACAGACCTCGCAGCCGCACCAGTGGGATCCCTGGCAGCTTTGCGGTTCTTTTTTCTTTCTAATTTTTATTTATTCATTCTTTTTTTTCTTTTTCTTCCACTTCTTCTTTTTGTCCATTTCATAGTTTCCTGTCTCTCCACTACAATGGAAAGCTCAACTAGCACTCTTTTTTGTTTGTTTGTATGTTTTTGGTTCCTGTTCCTCTCTCCTCTCTCCCATATCTATCTTAGCTCCACACATCACAATCTCCCACCTCTATTCTGCCTACCTGAACCGTGCGCTTAACATCACACGACAAAGCAGGACAGGCGCAGCCTACCAGAACCTGCCCTGCACTGATTACTAACATACCCTGTTGGCTGTAGTAAGTGCCACAAACAACCCATCCCAGCAACAACTCCTCAGCTAGACCAGTGCTGCTGTACCATATCTGAGCGACTGACCCTGCCAACTGGAGAAAGAGGCGAAAAGTATCGTGCCCACAGACGAGCAAACAACAAAGAAAACACAGACGGCCTGCTCAGACATAGCCAAATAAAAAAAAGGATGAAACAAACAAATCTACAATCAATAAATGAGAAAAATAACTACTGAATGCCCCGAAGACAGCAGTCAATCTCAAAACATTTACAAAAAAAGGACAGAATGGTTCCAGTAGGCGTCCAAAATAAAACAACACATAACTTTCCAGTGGAAGAAAAGGCACTAGAACTACCTGATAGGGAATTCAAATCTCTAATACTCAGAATTCTCCGAGAGTTGAAGCAAAAAGCAGACGAAAATGAGGAAAAAATAGACAAATTCATGGAAAAGGCAAACAAATTCATGGAAAATACAGACAAGTAAATCAAAGAATTCAGGAAAATAATGCAGGAACAAAATGTCAAAGTAAATTCACAACTAGAAATTATACAAAAACAACAATTAGAAATCCAAAAGATAAACAACAAGATTCCAGAAATGGACAGTGTCA
>NW_004444006.1:5751508-5753119 GCF_000243295.1 Trichechus manatus latirostris | reverse complement strand
CCTGTCTTTTTAATGACCTCTTGCTTTCTTCATGTATGATGTCCTTGATGTCAGTCCGCAACTCTTCTAGTGTTTGGTAATTAGTGTTCAACCATGTGTCAGTCAGTTTCTTGTACTGTGGTGGCTTGCGTGTTGCTGTGATACTGGAAGCTTTGCCACCTGTATTTCAAATAGCAGCAGGGTCACCCTTGGTGGACAGATTTCAGCAGAGCTTCCAGGCTGAGACAGACTAAGAAGAAGGACCCGGGAATCTACTGATGAAAAAATTAGCCAGTGAAAACCATAGGAATAGCAGTGGAACATTGTTTGATATAGTGCCAGAAGATGAGCCCCTCAGGTTGGAAGGCACTCAAAATATGACTGGGAAAGAGCTGCTTCCTCAAAGTAGAGTCAAACTTAATGATGTGGATGGAGTCAAGCTTTCTGGACCTTCATTTGCTGATGTGGCAGGACTCAAAATGAGAAGAAACTGCTGCAAACATCCATTCACAATAGGAATGTGGAACATACGAAGTATGAATCTAAGAAAATTGGAAGTCATCAAAAAAGAAATGGAATGCATAAACATAGATATCTTAGGCATTAGTGAGCTGAAATGGACCAGTATTGGCCATTTTGAATCAGACAATCACATAGTCTACTATGCAGGGAATGACAAATTGAAGAGGAATGGCACTGCGTTCATTGTCAAAAAGAGCGTTTCAAGATCTATCCTGAAGTATATGCTCTCAGTAATAGAATAGTATCCATAGGTCTACAAGGAAGACCAGTTAATATGATTATCATTCAGATTTATGCACCAACCACTAAGGCCATAGATGAAGAAACTGAAAATTTTTTACCAACTTTTGCAGTTTGGAATTGATCAAACATGCAATCAAGATGCATTGATAATTACTGGCAGTTGAATGCAAATGTTGGAAAAAAAGAAGAAGGATTGGTAGTTGGAAAATATGGCCTTGCTGATAGAAACGACGACGCTGGGGACTGCATGATAGAATTCTGTAAGATCAACGACTTCTTCATTGCAAACACCTTTTTTTCAACAACATAAACGGCGACTATACACGTGGACCTTGCCAGATGGAATATACAGGAATAAAATCGACTACATCTGTGGAAAGAGACAACGGCAAAGCTCAATATCATTAGTCAGAACAAGGCCGGGGCAGACTGTGGAACAGACCATCTCTTGCTTATACGCAAGTTTCAGCTGAAGTTGAAGAAAATTAGAACAAATCCACAAAAGCCAAAGTACGACCTTGAGTACATCCCACCTGAATTTAGAGACCATATTTGGGCATATTAATCATTGTTAAAGTCTGAGTCTCCTAACTTAAATGTCTCAAGCACCTATCGAGGTCTTTCTATTGTCTGTTTTTTTCTCTCAGTCCTGTGACCTGGTAAGGTATAGCAATCTTTTTTTGAATGCCAGACATTGTATATTAAAAATCAGAGGTATTCTACTTATGCACTGCTGGTGGGAATACAAAATGATACCACCATTTTGGAAGATGATATGGCGCTTCCTCAGAAAGCTAGAAATAGACATACCATTCGATCCAGCAATCCCACTCCTAGGAATATATCCTAGAGAAATAAGAGTCGTCA
>NW_004444006.1:5747095-5750219 GCF_000243295.1 Trichechus manatus latirostris | reverse complement strand
CTTTGGCTATGTGTATTTTCACCAAAAAAAAAAGGTTGAGAAGTTAGAAGGTTGATATGTTGTGGGGTTGTTAACCAATGTCATAAAACAACATGTGGACTACTGTTTCAGGAGAAACTATTTGTTCTGTAAGCCTTCACCTGAAGTAGAATTAAAAAAAAATTGAAAAAAAAATCAGAGGTGTTCTGAATGATGTTATTTTCCTCCAGAGAAGATTTAGTTTTGCTTCTGGCAGGTTGCAAGGAACAGATCACCTTATCTTCCCTTATAGTGAGCTCAATTTAAGCTGCAGTTTAGTCTTTGTGAGGGATTTTACCAGTTCATCCTTACTTCTAAAGTTTAGCCCTTTAGGGGTCCCAAGTGAAAATCCGGGGTAATTACCAGGGATTCTTTCTTTTGGCAGATCCTGAACTCCAATGTTTCTCTCTCTAGCACTGTGAAATTGCTAAAGCTCTACTGAGCTACTTAGCTTCTTAACTGCCACTTTCTGCTCAACTTCTCAACTTCTTTCCCTGTACCACTTAGAAATCAGCAAATGTCTTAAGGGGGAAAGTAACGTAAAATATCATTAAACTCAGTGTACTTTCCTTTTCTCTGGCATCTTCGACCCTCAAGTCCTGATTAACGTGGTAGCCCTGAACTCTAATTTTTATCTCTGCAGCATTGTGAGGCTGTTGAAACCTCTGCTCAGTGTCTCTGCTTCTTAGTTACTACTTTCAGTTTGGTTTCACAGCCTCACTAACTATGCTATTTACATTGGTAAATGCATTGAGGGGAAATGTAGTACAGATTGTTGGGCTTCCTTCAGCACATCTCTTTTCTCTCTGGGGTTTTGGTTGGTAGTTCTCGGATGCCTTCAAACAGATTTCTTTATAATTTTATCCAGCTTTTCTAGTACTTCTTGAGGGATAGTTGCTCTAATAGAAACTAGTGTGTGAAAGCTGGAAGCAGAAGTCCTCACTACCATGGTTTCTAATTCCATTGACATGCCTGCTTTTGATTCACTCATTTCCACATTTACTGACCACATGGTATGTGTTAACAACTCTACAAGACTCTGACAAAACAAACAACTTCTATCTTCAAGGGTGGAAGGAGGACTGCAAACATTGGTGGTAAAAATATAATGCTTAAGTATTTAAAACTAGACGTGTGGGAGCAAATAAAAAATGGTGCCCTAGGCAGAAGCACCATGCCGTCCCTCCACAGCAAAGATCCGAAAAACTAAGCCAAACAGAGAAAACAGCAATCCTGAACCCCTAAAACATCAAATGAAGAGATAAAGAACGCAGCCAAGCACCAAATAGAGTGAGAAAACTGATAGAGAACGGAGAGCGAGGAGAGATTCATGCAGAGGTCCCCTATCAGCTAATGCAGCACAGATCCGCCATCTTGGACTCCTATCGGAGACCAGCAAACTGGGGGTACAAGAAAGCAGCTTCACAGAGCTTCCAGCAGGAGACAGAACAACCAGTAATTGGCGACATATGCTTTCCCACCCCCCATGCTTCTTCACCCTCAATCAACTTCCTTTGCTTCCCGTGGCCACAGTCTCTTGTCCGGGAAGCACCGGCTGCATGGATTCCACCCACCCGCACTGGCCGGCTCCCTGAGTGCCATTTGTTGGCTGCTACTGTTGCTTTTTTCTGCTTCGTTTGATTTCTTCCTTCCTCTCACCACCTCCCCCTCCTTTCGCTCGAATACCTGGCTCCGTGGGCCATCTTTGCTTCTTCCTGAGGGGCTGCGGAACTCTGTTCGAGTGTGGAACTGCTTCCCAGTCTGGGCTGCCATGCCAGTGGGATCCCAGGGCTTTTGTTTGTTTTGAATTGTTTGTTTGTTTTCATTTCCTTTTCTCGAGTTGGGAGCCTGTTCTGGCTAGGCAGTGCTGTGCAGCTTGGGACCTACCCCCTCAGCTTGTGCAGATGTGCAGGGGGATCCCCGAGAGAATTTCTTTCTTCGTGGTTCTTTTTTCTGTTTTTTGGGGGGCTTTTCTTGTTCTTTTTTTTTTAAATTGCTTTGCTTTCTTTTCACTCTTTTTCCCTTTTCTCTTTCTGCATTAATCAGTTTCTCGTCTCTCTATACCTTACTTCTCTTCCTGTTCCCTGAATACCTGATGATGAATACCTCTATGCCTTCTAGCCAGGCTGTACTGCAACACCTGAGAACAACTTCCCCAGACCACGTGGCCGCACTGGTGGGATCCCAGGGAGCTTTGCTCTTAGTTTTTCTTTCTAATTTTTATTTATTCATTCATTTCTTTTCATTTTTTTCCTTCTTTCCCTTTTGGTTTTTCTCCATTTCATAGTCTCTCATCTCTCCACTCCAACGGCAAGCTCCCCTAGCACTCTTTTTTGTATATGTTTTTGGCTCTTGTTCCTGCCTCCTCTCTCCCATATCCATCTTAGCTCCACACATAACAATCTCCCCCCTCCATTCTGCCTACGTGCACCGTGCGCTTAACATCACCCCACCAAGCACCAAAGGCACAGCCTACCAGAACTTTCCCTGCATGGATTACCGACCCACCCTGGTGGCTATAGTAAGTGCCACAAACAACCTGTTCTAGCAACACCTCTTCAGCTAGACCTGCCCTACTGTACCATATCTGAGCCACCGACCCTGTCAACTGGAGAAGGAGGTGAAAAGTATCGTGCCCACAGACGAGCTAACAACAAAGAAAACACAGCCCACCTGCTCAGACATAGCCAAATAAAAAAAGGACAAAACAAACAAATCTACAATCAATAAACGAGAAAAATTACTGAATGCCCTGAAGACAGTAGACAATATCAAAACATTTACAAAAACAGGACAGGATAGTTCCAGTAGGCGTCCAGAATAAAACACCAGATGACTTTCCAGAGGAAGAAAAGGCACTAGAACTACCTGATAGGGAATTCAAATATCTAATACTCAGAATTATCCAAGAGTTAAAGGAAAAAGCAGACAAAAATGAGGAAAAAAATAGACAAATCCATGGAAAAGGCAGACAAATTCATGGAAAATACAGACCAAAAAAAAAAAAAGGAAGAATTCAGGAAAATAATGCAGGAACAAAATGCCAAAATAAATTCACAACTAGAAATTATACAAAAACAATTAGAAATCCAAAAGATAAACAAGA
>NW_004444006.1:5737975-5743586 GCF_000243295.1 Trichechus manatus latirostris | reverse complement strand
AGAAGCCCCAAATAAGTAAAGCACTACTAAAGAAGAAGAATAAAGTTGGAGGACTCACACTCCCTGACCTCAGAACCTTCTATACAGCTACGGTAGTCAAAACAGCCTGGTACTGGTAGAATGACAGATACATTGACCAATGGAACAGAATTGAGAACCCAGATGTAAATCCATCCACCTACAGTCACCTGATCTTCGACAAGGCCCTGAAGTCCATCATATGGGGAAAAGACAGTCTTTTTCACAAATGGTGCTGGGAAAACTGGATATCCATCTGCAAAAAAATGAAACAGGACCCATACCTCAAGCCATATACAAAAACTAATTCAAAATGGATCGAAGTCCTAAATATAAAGCCAAAAACTATAAAGTTCATAGAAGAAAAATTAGGACCAACGCTACAGGCCCTAACACATGGCATTAACAGGATACAAACCATAACCATCAACACACAAACCGAAGAAGATAAGATTGATAACTGGGATCTTCTAAAAATCAAACACCTATGCTCTTCAAAAGAATTCACCAAAAGAGTAAAAAGAGAACCTACAGACTGGGAAAAAATTTTTGGACAGTACAAGTCAGACAAAGATCTAATCTCCATAATCTACAAGAAAATCCAACACCTCTACAACAAAAAGACAAATAATCCTGTTAAAAAATGGGCAAAGGAACTGAAGAGACATTTCACTAAAGAAGACATACAAGCGGCCAACAGACACATGAGGAAATGCCCATGATCACTAGCCATTAGAGAAATGCAAATTAAAACCACAGTGAGATACCATCTCACCCTGGAATTACTGGCACAAATCAAAAACACTGGAAATAACAAATGTTGGAGGGGCTGCGGGGAGATCGGTGTTCTTATGCACTGCTGGTGGGAATGCAAAATGATACAACCATTTTGGGAAATAATTTGGCGCTTCCTTAGAAAACTAGAAATAGAAATACCATACAATCCAGCAATCCCACTCCTAGGAAATATCCTACAGAAATAGTCGTCACTCGAATAGACATATGTACACCTATGTTCATGGCAGCTTTGTTCACAATAGCAAAAGATGGAAATAACCTAGATGCCCATCAACAGATGAATGGATAAACAAACTATGGTACATACACACAATGGAGTACTACGCAATGATCAAGAACAGTGATGAATTTGTTAAGCATCTCATAACATGGATGAAACTGGAGGACATTATGCTGAGTGAAATCAGTCAATCACAAACGGACAAATATTGTATGAGACTTCTATTGTAAAAACCCATGAAAAAGTTCACACACAAAATGTAACAATCTTTGTTGGTTACCAGGGATGGGAGGGGTGGGAGGGAAATACTAAATAGGCAATAGATACGTGGTATCTTGGGTGAAGGGTGAGAGAGTACACAATACTGGGGAAACAGCACAACTTTTAGAATGAAAAGTCATGGAAGCTCCACAGACATATCCAAACTCTCTGAGGGTCTGAATTGGTGGGCGGAGGGCTGTGGGAACCGTGGTGTCAGGGAACATCTAGCTCAACTGGCATAACACAGTTTATAAAGACAATGTTCTACATTCTACCTTGATGATTAGCATATGGGGTCTTAAAAGCCTGTGAGCGGCCATCTAAGATACTCCACTGGTCTCATCCCTTTGGGAGCAAGGGAGAATGAATAGGACAGGTTACAAGGAGATTAGTCCGAAAGACTAATGGACCACAGCTACCAAGGCCTCCACCAGACTGAGTCCAGTACAGCTAGATGGTGCCCGGCTACCTCCACTGACTACTCTGACTGGGATCACAACAGAGGGTTCTGGACAGAGCTGGAGAAGGATGTAGAACAAAATTCTAACACACACAAAAAAGACCAGATTTACTGGCCTGACAGAGACTGGAGAAACCCCGAGCGTATGGCCCCTAGACACCCTTTTAGCTCAGTGGTGAAGTCACTTCCGAGGTTCACCATTCAGTCGGGGATTGGACAGCCACATAAAACAAAACGGGACTAATGAGGCACAGCAGTCCAGGGACAAGGGCTAGAAGTCAGAAGGGGACAGGAAAGCTGGTGATAGGGAACCCAAGGTTGAGTAAGGACAGTGTTGATGTGTTGTGAGGTTGTTAACCATTGTCATAGGGCAACATTTGTAGTAACTGTTTAATGAGATACTATTTTGTTCTGTAAACCTTCTCTAAACTGAGAATAGCAGCACAATTGGAAGAGCGTAGTTGATGTCACTGAACTGGGCATGTAGAAATTTTTGAAATGGTGTATCTTTGGCTATGTATATTTTCACCAAAAAAAAAAAAGGTCGAGAAGGGAGAGGGTTGACATGTCGTGGGGTTGTTAACCAATGTCATAAAACAATACGTGTAACTACTGTTTAATGAGAAACTATTTGTTCTGTAAACCTTCACCTGAAGTACAATAAAAACAAAAGAAAACAAAACAAAAAAACTAGAGGTGTGTTGAAGACACTACATGGGAGAGTAGAAATGGAAGTAACAATCTTTGTCTGTTGCAGGGTTCAGAAAAATGTTCGCAGATAAAATACACTTGAGGCAGGTCAAGATTGTGCCAGGTGAACAATGGGTTGGAGACAGAAGAAGGGTACTTCAAGAGGAGATAGCATTATATGCGTAAAAGTATGGCAGTGAGCATGGGAAATTACTATTAGTTTGGTACTGTTGGTGCAACAGTGATAGGGTATGGTAGAAAGAAAAAATGAAGGTACAGTTCTGATTGTGGAGGGCTTTGTCTATTTCCTAGAAGTTTTTAATTGGGTAGTTAATAGATAGTGGCATTCCCAGAGATAGAAGTTCACCACATGTTCAGTCAGATTCACGAAAACTTAACAATAGAAATTTAAAACCTCCATTCAATGGCTTGTAAACTCAAAGGTAGCATGCATACTAGGGATTTCTAAACTATGAAGTCAAGTCTTTGAGTCACCTGACTTATTTATAGGAAAGAGAAATAAAACTTCTAAAACACTGTAGTAGATTCTGCATGGCCAAGAATTGAAATATTGAATATCTGAGTCTCATTTTCTAAACGCATAAGCTCAATTATCTAGTAGTTCAACAAGCAGCAAGAGGAGTTCCAATTTTTCACAGAGCCTTTGTCTACTTATGCCCTAAATCACAGTGCCATTAAAGAACAATCTATTAAATGCCTACTTACTTATGAGACTGAATACTTGATAAGTCTGATAGGATTTCTCCCCTTTGTGGATTTAAAAATCTAAGACGCCAGACAACACAGAAAATTATCCCAGAAAGCTATCAAGACAGCAGTATAAAAATACTGAACATCTACATAACCTAACAGGAAGAAGTGTTTACATGATCTATGCCTCAGGAAGCTGTCACTTCTGTGACATTTAGGTCAGCAGAGTTTAATGAAGGAAGTGAGATTTCTAGCTCTTTCCAGCTGACAGCAGACTAAGAGTTTGGCAGATGAAGGAGAGGGTATTCCATAGACAGAGTGTAATGTAAAATCAGACTAAGCAAGAGGGTCTTGCACAAAGGGAGATCAGAATATGTTTCTCTAAGAAAAGCAAAGTCATGGGTTGGGCTAATGGAGCAGACAAGGAAAGAGCAGTGGACTGTGAAAGTCCAGAGAAGGGTTATCTGCAGTTCAGGTCCCAAGGCTCAGTCCATTTCATCTGTATTTCTGCTGGCAAGGTACAATTGTGGAATCAATTAAAAAATACCCCAAACCACCACTAAAGAATCCTTTATTCCCAAAAAGGGCTCAAGAACACTCTAACCAGTTGCCATAAAGTTGATTCCAACACATGATGACCTCATGTGTGTCAGATTAGAATTGTGTTCCATAGGGTTTTCGATGGCTAATTTTTTGGAAGTAGATCACCAGGCTTTTCTTCCAAGCTAGCTCTAGGTGGACTCGAATCTCCAATCTTTCAGTTACCAAGCAGATGTGTTAACTGTTTATACCACCCAGGGAATCCCATTGATTACTTTTCTGTGGTCTTTCTAGCCATTGTCTTGTAACTCCTACCCAGGTGATTGGGCGGGACTGTGTGATAGGGTAATTGTGGTGCACAGAAGGGATTGGTCAGTTTTGCTTTAAATGAGAGCCAATTCCAGAGAAGAGACAGGGGAACCTCATACCACCAAGAAACAAGAGCCAGGAGAATAGCGTGTCCTTTGGACCTGGCGTCCCTGTGCTGAGAAACTCCTTGACCGGGGAAGATTGATGACAAGCACCTTCCCTCAGAACCAACAGAGAGAGAAAGCCTTCCCCTGGAGCTGGCACCCTGAATTTGGACTTCTAGCCTCCCAGACTGTGAGAGAGTAAATTTCTGTTTGTTAAAGCCATCCACTTGTGCTATTTCTGTTATAGCAGCATGAGATAACTAAGACACCAGTGAAATGTGTTAACTATTTATACTACCCAGGGACTCCCAAGAATATGCTACAACTATATAAACAAACCATAGAAGGGAATTAATTCACCAGTGAAATTTCATGGAGAAAGTTAAGCAGCTAGCCACAATACACCACCATTTCATAATGCATTACACCAAGAAGGAAAACATTAGACCTTGTGCCATTTTAATTAGATTTCTGATAACAGAATCTAAATTACCCAAATTACAATTTGGTAATAACACCAGTGCCACAAAAACAATCTAAAACACTCAAGGACTGGAGTTAACAAGACCCTAATTTCAAACATCTACAAAAGACTAACAACAATTTGGATTTCTATTATACCCAGGGGAGAGAATGGGAAACTAAAAGAATAGGAAGAAAGCAGTAAAGGTCGAATCCCTGAAGAAAACACATATCTTTAAGATTACATTATACTGTCCAGAAGTAACTGAACTACAGCAGAAACACTTCAAACACATTCCAACATGCCTCTAATTAAAAAAGTTTTGGGAGGGTCCAGAATTATAGCTATCATACATGAAATCTAAAGAATTACCAAGATTAAAAAGATTACCCACTTTAACTCAGAGGAAAAACACACTAGAAGAAACAGGTTAGAATAAACTCATAATGATGTTAATTTGCTAATCCTCATACAATTTCTACATCACTTTAGGTACAATCATTAGTGATAAATACCTGAACGACAATGGGTTGGGTACTGTAAAAATACAAAATTAGATATGGTTCCTGTTCAGAGAGTTCAAACTAAGTGTCTGGTAAACTTTATTTTTCACCAGAGAAGCATACTGATGTAATATAACAAAAAACTTACTCTAAAATACAGCAAGAAATGAAAGCAAGAAATATGATAATGTGATATGTCTAACAAGCAAAAATTTTTGTAGCATGTAGAAGCAAGCTGGGTACCCACATGAGGTATGTATTTTGAAATATTTACGGATGGTTAACCAGAAAGGCTAATATAACACCTACACATCAATTGCATGGAAACAGAGCTGTGAAATATTTGCATTTACTACTCAGTAAGAGGACCATCACCAGCAGTGGGATAAGAACACCAGTTGCAATTAAATTAGAAGAAATTTCGGGCAAGATGGCGGTCTAGGCAGAAGCACCACGCCGTCCCTCCACAACAAAGATCCGAAAAACTAAGCCAAACAGAGAATCAACAATCCTGAAACCCTAGAACATCAAATG
>NW_004444006.1:5729847-5737875 GCF_000243295.1 Trichechus manatus latirostris | reverse complement strand
AAAAAAAAAAAAAAAAAAAATTAGAAGAAATTTCACAATTTAAAAGATATGCAATGCCCTCCTCTGATAATTTTAATTTATATAAGATGACTGCAAGACTCTCAAAAATAAAATTCTGACTGTACAATCACAAAAAACAAAAGAACAGTTATCAAAAGGGACAGCTATAAAAAGTTTTCTATAATTTCAGATTTTAAAAAATGTATAATAATAATAGCAATATCATTTGTTGAGTGCTTACTGTGTGTTAGGAACTGTGCTACAGGCTTAATGTGTATTATTTAATCATTATAACAACCCTATGTATTTGCTCTTATTACTATTATTATTTCCATTTTTCAGACAAGGAAATGGAAGCTCTGAGATTAAATAACCAATTCCAAATCATACAGCTAGTAAGAGATACAGGTAAAATTTAAACTCAAATCTGACTCTACTTGGTACACATAGCTCTACTCATGTAATGAACGGCATATAACCAATGAAAACTATGAAAAGTGACATGTATGCTTGGAAAACATAAAAAAAGTCAAAGTCTGGAATGAACTAAACCTTATAAAAAGATATTCTGATGATAACAAAAGGGATTTCAAATTGCAATCAGCAATAAAAAACATAATGTTAGGTGGAAAAGAGAAAGAAAAACTACTGAATTCCTATTTTACTTCTATGGGTCCTCTGTTAAAGAAAACTGGAAGGACAAGAAAGGGTACTACAAACATTAGTAGACAGAAAATAAAAACAGAGAGACAAGTAGAGATTAAGAAGCATTTAGCTCCTTTCCTGTCCTGGAATAATCACATTCCAGAATACTGAAAAGGCCTTGGGCTACGATTTCAAAATTGCTGTCTAGACAAAATTGTGAATAATAAGAAAGTACAGAAATCTGGAGAGAGGCAAATGTAGTCTTAGTCTTCAAAAAGAAAGCCACGTCTGCAAGCTGGTGAATTTAACCTCAATTCTAGGCAAGTTTTATAGAACACGTTATTTTTTTTAAAAAAAGGAAGACTTCTCGTTTGGACTGGATGGCATTTTTCTTTTCTCCTCCCCACTAAGCACAACTACAAACCCTGGAAATGGCACAAGACACAACCAAAGGAGAACTCTGAATGGTGGTAATAAGAAAAGTTGCTTTGGGTCCCCAGGACTAGAAGAATAGCAAAGCAGCAGGACATCTTGCATCCCTCCACCCAACAGAAAAACGTCACTCAGATCCTGGTGTTTCCAGATCCTCCACCCTAGCAACCGGGCACAAAGGAAGGCTCATTCCTCCTTTGAATTGAATGGCAGTCCCTCTGACAACATTAGACAACCTTAACACCAACAGCACCAGGGATTAATCAGGAGCCCTACCAGAAATAAGCAGCCAGGGGAGGCACTCGTCTTCCTTCCCAGACCTGAGACTCCCCTCTCCCACCTAGAGATACCCTAGGCTAGAAAGCAGAGCCAGCAAGAGAGATCCAGCTATAGCAGGTGGCCTGGTCTGGGAAGCCTCTTTGTCCCATAGGCACAAGACCCTCCACTGCCACCTAGAGATACTGGGAGGGAAGACTGAACTAGAAATGGGACTCAAGTCACAAGTGGCCCCGTTCTAGGAAGCCTCCTCATCCCATGTACCCAAGACTCTTTGCCCCTCCCCAGAGACACTGAGGCAGTCAGGGGAAGGGGAACTGGTAAAGAATACCACCATACCCCTCCTCCACCCACAGACACCCGGTGGCAGGCCTGGAGAAACCCTTTCCATCTACTCAGGCATCACCAGCAAGGACCAGTGGGAGTGGCAGCAGTACCAGATACCAAGCAGACCAAAATGGCACTGCAAAACTCTAAAAATTAAATTGCCATTTGAACCACAACCTACAAAAGTAGGCTAAAACCCACAAGCTAAAACAAATGAAAGTGGTTGCTTGCTAAAATAAAAGATTTAAATAGGACCGAGAGTCTCTTAACATAACAGAAAAAATGTCCATGACACAATCAAAGATCACCCGTGATACCAATAACCAAGAAAACAACAACTTAAAGGAGAAAAGACAATCAACCAATGCAAAACACTGAGTGAATCAGATGTTGGAATAATCAGACAAGAATTTTAAAATAGTTATAAAAATGCTTTAAAAAGAAATTACAAGTTTTCTTGAAACAAATGAAAAAATAGAAAATCTCGGCAAATAAAAACAAGTTATAAAAAAGAAGTGGAAATTATATAACTGAAAAATGTAACAACAAAAATAAAAAAAAATCACTGGGTGGGCTCAATAGTACAACGGAGATGACAGAGCATGTAACCAGTGAACTTGAAGATGGAACAATAAAATTAATCTGTACAATAGAGAAAAAAAAGAATGAAAAGAAAATGAGCAGAGCCTCAGGTACTCATGGGACAGTATAAAAAATCCAAAACTCGTATCATTGGAGTCCCAGAAAGAGAGATAAAAAGATGTAGGGCTGAATGAGTATTCAAATAAATAAATAATGGCTGAAATACTGTGAAATTTGGCAAAAGATGCAGATCCAGGGAGCTGACAAAACTACAAAAAGAATAAATTCAAAACATCCATGCTAAGCTGCATCATAATTAACTTTTGAAAACCAAAGGAAAAAAATCTTGAAAGCAGACATAAAGAAATGACACATTTTTATAGGGGAGCACCAATTTAAAAGCCAGAGGGTTTCTATTCTGAAAACATGAAGGCAAAGTGGCACAATATTTTTCAAGTTCTGAAAGAAATGAACTGTCAACCATGGATTCTATATCCCGTGAAAATACCCTTCAGGAGTAAGGGGAAATAAACACATTCTCAGGTGAAGGAAAACTTAAAAAAATTAATGCTAGAAGACCTATCATTAAAAATGGCTAAAAGAAGTTCTTCAAACCAAAGGAAGTGACAAAAGACAAAATCTTGAAACATTAGGAAGGAAAAAGGAACAATGGAAAGAGCAGAAATAGAGGTACATACAATAAACTATCATTTTCTTCCTCACGAGTTTTATAAATCTGATTTGACAATTGAACAAAAGTTATAACACCACTTGATACTCAAAACAATACTTGAACAAGTGGAAGGTAAAGGGTCTTAAAGGTAAGTGATGCTTCCCAACATCATCCAAAGTGGTAAAATGTTGATACCAGTAGACTGTTATGTCACGTATGTATATTGTAATTCCCAGAGCAACCACTACAAAAACTATATAAAGAGATACACTCAAAAATACATACATAAATCAATAAAACATAAATACATCAAGCTAGAAATGTTCAAGTAACCCACATGAAGACAAGAAAAGAGAAACTGAGAAAGAAGAACCAGAGGAAACAAACCAAAAATGAATAATAAAATCACAGACTGAATCACTAATATTTTAATAATTACCTTAAGTGTAAATGGTCTAAACATACAAATCAAAAAACAGAGATGGACAGAGTAATTTTTTAAATTACTCAATTGTATAATAAATTCATTTCAAATTCAATAAAGTAGGTAGTTTGAAAGTGACATGATTTGGGAAAAAATACCATAAAAACATTAACAATCAGGACTTCTGGGCGACTTGGCCCTATAGACAGAAGCACCACCCTGTCCCTCCACACAAAGACCCAAAAAACTAAGTCAAACAGACACAAACGCCAGTCCTGGAACCCTAAGCATCAAACGAAGAGATAAAGAACTCAGCCAAGCACCGAATGGAATAAGAAACTGACAGAGGGCAGAGAGCAAGGAGAGTTATGAGCGGAGGTCCCCTATCAGCTAATGCAGCACGGATTCATCATCTTGGACTCCTGTCAGAGATCAGTGAACAGGGAGTACAGGAAAGCAGCTGCATGGAGCTCTCAGCAGAAGACAGAACAACCGGTAACCAGTGATACACGCTTTTGAATCCCCCACCCTTCTTCACCCTGACTCAGCCTCCTCTGCTTCCTGCAGTCACAATCTCTTGGCCTGGAGGTACAGGCTTGAGTCCTGTGCCGCTTGGATTCGACCCACCAAGACTGGCCGGCTCCCTGAGTGTCATTTGTTTATTGCTGGTGTTGCTTTTTTTCACTTCTTTTGGTTTCTTCCATACCTCTCACCACCTTCCCCTCCTTTCTCTCAAATACCTGGCTCCGTGTGCCAGCATTGCTAATTCTTGAAAGGCTGTGAAATACAGCGTGACAGTGGAACTGCTTTCTGGCCCACCCCGCCACACTGGTAGGTTCCTTGGGGCTTTTTATTTTCTTTGTTTATTTTCATTTATTCAGTTTTGTTTTGTTTGTCTGTTTGTTTTCTCAGCATGGGAGCCCCTTCTAGCCGGGTTGTACTGTGCAGCTTGGGAGCCACTTTCCCAGTCTGTGCAGCTGTGCAGTGGGATCCCTGGGGGCATTTATTTTTTGTTTGTTTGTTTTGTTTTTTGTTTTCCTTTTTCTCTTTTTTCCTTTTTATACTTCTTCATTTCTTGGTTTCTCATCTCTCTATACTTACCTTCTCTTCCTGTCTCCTGAATACCTGGCACTGTGTGACATCTCTACCCCTTCTAGCCACGTTGTACTTCGTGGTCTGGGAGCCACTTCCCCAGTCTTCGCAGCAACACCAGTGGGATCCCTGGGGCTTTTCTTTTCTTTTTTTCCTAATTTTATTTATTTATTTTTTCTCTTTTACACTTTTTCTTCTTGTTTTTCTCCATTTCTAGGTTTCTCATCTCTGCACTCAAATGGCAAGCTCCCTTAGCACTCTTTTTCTTTTCTTTCTTTGTTTCTTTTTGGTTCCTGTTTCTCTCTTCTCTCTCTCCTCTTTCTCATACTCATCTTACCTCCATACATCACAATCTCCTCACACCTTCCTGCCTACCTGCACCATGCATTGAACATCACACCACAAGCAGCACAGGCACAATCTACCAGAATTTACCCTGCACTGATTCCCAGCCCACCTTGTCAGCCCTAATACGTGCCACACACAACTCCAGCAACTCCCCTTCAGCTGGTCCTGCCCTGCTGCACCGTAGCTGAGTGATGGACCCTGCTCACTGCACAAGGAGGTGAAAAGTATCAAGCTCACAAATGAGCAAACAACAAAGAACGCAAAATCTGCCTGCTCAGAAATCACCAAATAAAACAGAAAAGCAGAATAAAACAAACGAGTCTACAATCAATAAACAAGGAAAATAACTACTGAATGTCCAAAAGACAGCAGAAAATATAAAAAACATGTTAAAAAACAGTAGAGGATGGCTCCAGTATCTGTCCAAAATAAAACACCAGATGAATTTCCAGTAGAAGAAAAGGCACTAGAACTACCTGATAGGGAATTCAAATCTCTAATATTCAAGCTATCCAACAGTTGAAGCAAATAGAAGTCAAAAATGAGGAAAAAATAGACAAATCCATGAAAAAGGCAGACAAACTCTTCGAAAATACAGACCAAACAATGGAAGAATTCGGGAAAATAATACAGGAACAAAATACCAAAATAATTTCACAACTAGAAATCATACCAAAAAAAAAAAACCAATTAGAAACACAAAAGATAAACAAAAAGATTACAGAAATGGAGGCTGTCATAGAAGGGCTGAGGAGCAGGTGTGAAACGATGGAAGACACTATAAGCAAAATTGAAGACAAACACTTGGATACAACTCTGAGGAAGAATCAGAAAAAAGAATGAAGAAAAATGAAGAAACCCTGAAAATTATGTGGGATACAAGAAAAAGCAAAAATTTGCAGCTGATCAGAGTTCCAGAACAGGGGTAGAAAACAGAAAACACAGAGAGGATCATTGAAGAACTGCTGACAGAAAACTACCCCAATATCATGAAAGACTAAAAGCTGACCATCCAAGAAGCTTAATGAACCCAATATATGATAGACCCCAAAAGAAAATCACCAAGGAATATAATCACACTAGCTAAAACCAAAGACAAAGAATCCTGAGAGCAGCTCGCGAAAAACAAAAAGTCACATACAGAGGAGAAACAATAAGACTAAGCTCGGATTATTCAGCAGAAACCATGCAGGCAAGAAGGCAATGGAATAACATATATAAAACCTTGAAATAAAAAAATTGCCAGCCAAAAAAACATATCCTGCAAAACTCTCATTTAAATATGATGGTGAATTTAGGATATTTCCAAATAAACAGAAATTAAGGTACTATGTAAAAACCAAACCAAAGTTACAAGAATTATTAAAGGGAGTCCTTCAGTTTGAGAACAAACAACATCAGACCACAGCCTGAATCTAGGATGCAAGAACATATCAGCCAGATACCAATCTAGGAAATGAACTCTCAAGGACTATCCAAAAACAAAAGAATCACAACAAGGAATCAGAGAGGTTAGTCTGTAAATTACAACAACTTCAGAACAATAAAGAAAAGGAATAGACGGTGTACGTATAAAACCTTCTAACAGAGAGGAAGGCAAAGCGATACCAAGTAGTAATAGACCACTTCAAACTTAGAAAGATAAGGGTAAATTTCACGGTAACCACAAAGAAAGTTAACAAACCTACTCATCAAAATAAAGAAGAAAAAGATAAAGTCTCAGTAAAAACAAAATCTACAAAAACAAAAGAAATGAAAAAAAAAATCCACAAACGAAAGGAATTCAGCACAGGACACTGAGAGGAACAAAGAAAACGTAAGCACCACGAAAAACAGCACGACAAAATAACAGCTATAAACTCACACCTATCAATAATTACACTGAATGAAAACGGCCTAAATGCACCCATAAAGAGACGGAGAGTGACAGAATAGATAGAAAAAACAGGATCCATCAATACGCTGTCTACAAGAGACACACCTTAGAAACAAAGACCAAAATTTATTAAAAATCAAAGGATGGAAAAAAAATATATCAAGCAAACAGCTACCAAAAAAGAGCAGGAGTGGCAATACTAATCTCAGATAAAATAGACTTTAAAACAAAATCCACCATAAAAGACAAAGAAGGACACTATATAATGATTAAGGGGAAGATCCATTACGAAGACATAACCATAATAAACATCTACACACCCAATGACAGTGCTCCAAAATACATAAAACAAACTCTAACAGCACTGAAAAGAGAAATTGACAGTTCCACAGTAATAGTAGGAGACTTCAAGACACCACTCTCGGTTAAAGACAAATCATCTAGAAAGAAACTCAGCAAAGATATAGAAGACCTAAAGGGCACAATCAGCCAACTTGACCTCATAGACATATATAGAACACTCAACCCAACAGCTGCAAAGTACACATTGTTTTCCAACTCACATGGAACGTTCTCGAGAATAGATGATATCTTAGGCCACAGACAAATCCTCAACAAAATCCATAATATTGAGATAATACAAAGTATCTTCTCTGACCACTGTGCCATCAAGGTAGAAATTAATAACACGAAGAGCAAGGAAAAAAAAAACAATTACATGGAAACTGAATAACACCCTGCTTAAAAACCACTAAACATTCGCTATGAGTCAGAATCGACTCGATGCAAAGGGTTTGCTTTTTTTTTTTTCATTTAAAAACCAATGGGTAATAGAAGAAATCAGATATGGAATAAAAGAATTCTTAGAATCAAATGAGAATGAAAACACACCATACCAAAACCTTTGGGACACAGCAAAGGCAGTCCTCAAAGGACAATTTATAGCAATAGATACACACATCAAAAAAAGAAGGGACAAAATCAAAACATTAACTACACAACTCGAACAGATAGAAAGAGAACACCAAAAAAAACCCATAGCCACAACAAGAAACCAAATAATAAAGATCAGAGGAGAAATAAAAGAAACAGAGAATAGAAAAACAACAGAAAGAATCAACAAAACCAAAAGTTGGTTCTTTGAAAGGATCAACAAATTCAACAAACCACTGGCCAAACTCACAAAAGAAAAACAGGAGAAGACATAAATAACCCAAATAAGAAATGAAGTGGGAGACATTACAGGAGACTCAACTGAAATAAAAAGGATCAAAACAGAATATAATAACTATACTCCAACAAATTGGAAAACCTAGAGGAAATGGATAAATTTCTAGAAACCCACCACCTACC